>NC_064634.1:465411761-465714791 GCF_023864275.1 Schistocerca cancellata | reverse complement strand
CACTGGGTGTTTACTGTAACCCTTGGAGCTTCATATTGAAGATGAAACACAGATATTGCATCGGGTTTGAATATAGTAGGCACAATGCCGACTAACGTCCAGGGGGAGCAATGCTTCAAACAGTCTGTATACGTGCCGCTACAGAGTTGCCAGTATTAGATTGCGACGCACCACTGGGTGTTTACTGTAACCCTTGGAGCTTCATATTGACGATGAAACACAGAAATTGCATCGGGATTGAATATAGTAGGCACAATGCCGACTTACGTCCAGGGGGAGCAATGCTTAAATCAGTATGTATACTAGCCGTTACAGAGAGGCCAGTATTAGATTGCGACGCACCACTGGGTGTTTACTGTAACCCTTGGAGCATCATATTGACGATGAAACACAGAAATTGCATCGGGATTGAATATAGTAGGCACAATGCCGACTCACCTCCAGGGGGAATAATGCTTCAAACAGTCTGTATATGTGCCGTTACTGAGAGGCCAGTATTAGATTGCGACGCACCACTGGGTGTTTACTGTAACGCTTGGAACTTCATATTGACGATGAAACACAGAAATTGCATCGGGATTGAATATAGTAGGCACAATGCCGACTTACGTCCCGGGGGAGCAATGCTTCAAACAGTCTGTATACGTGCCGTTACTGTGAGGTCAGTATTAGATTGCGACGCACCACTGGGTGTTTACTTTAACCCTTGGAGCTTCATATTGAGAATGAAACACAGAAATTGCATCGGCGTGAATATAGTAGGCACAATGCCGACTTACGTCCAGGGGGAGTAATGCTTCAAACAGTCTGTATACGTGCCTTTCCTGGGAGGCCAGTATTAGATTGCGACGCACCACTGGGTGTTTACTGTAACCCTCTGAGCTTCATATTGATGATGAATCACAGAAGTTGCATCGCGATTGAATATAGTAGGCAGAAGGCCGACTTTCGGCCAGGGGGTAGAATGCTTCAAACAGTCTGCATATGTGCCGTTACTGAGAGGTCAGTATTAGATTGCGACGCACGACTGGGAGTTTACTGTAACCCTTGGAGCTTCATATTGACTATGAAACACAGAAATTGCATCGTGATTGAATATAGGATGCACAATGCCGTATTTCGTTCAGGAGGAGCTATGCTTCACACAGTCTGTATACGTGCCTTTCCTGAGAGGCCAGTGTTAGATTGCGATGCACCACTGGGTGTTTACTGTAACGCTTGGAGCTTCATATTGACGATGAAACACAGAAATTGCATCGGGATTGAATATAGTAGCACAATGCCGACTTACGTCCAGGGGGAGTAATGCTTCAAACAGTCTGTATATGTACCGTTACTGAGAGGCCAGTATTAGATTGCGACGCACCACTGGGAGTTTACTGTAACCCTTGGAGCTTCGTATTGACGATGAAACGAAGAAATAGCATCGGGATTGAATATAGTAGGCACAATGCCGACTTACGTCCAGGGGGAGTAATGCTTCAAACAGTCTCTATATGTGCCGTTACTGAGAGGCCAGTATTAGATGGCGACGCACCACTGGGAGTTTACTGTAACCCTTGGAGCTTCATATTGACTATGAAACACAGAAATTGCATCGGTATTAAATATAGTAGGCAGAAGATCGACTTACGTACAGGGGAGGAATGCTTCAAACAGTCTGTATACGTGCCGTTACTGTGAGGTCAGTATTAGATTGCGACGCACCACTGGGTGTTTACTGTAACCCTTGGAGCTTCATATTGACGATGAAACAAAGAAATTGCATCGGGATTGAATATAGTAGCACAATGCCGACTTACGTCCAGGGGGAGTAATGCTTCAAACAGTCTGTATATGTACCGTTACTGAGAGGCCAGTATTAGATTGCGACGCACCACTGGGAGTATACTGTAACCCTTGGCGCTTCATATTGTCGATGAAACACAGAAATTGCATCGGGATTGAATATAGAAGGCACAATGCCGACTTACGTCCAGGGGGAGTAATGCTTCAAACGGTCTGTATACGTGCCTTTCCTGAGAGACCAGTATTAGATTGCGACGAATCACTGGGTGTTTACTGCCACCTTTTGATCTTCATATTGACGATGAAACACAGAAATTGCATCGGGATTGAATATAGTAGGCACAATGCTGACTTACGTCCTGGGGTAGCAATGCCTCAAACAGTCTGTATACGTGCCGTTACAGAGAGGCCAGTATTAGATTGCGACGCACCACTGGGTGTTTACTGTAACCATTGGAGCTTCATACAGACGATGAAACACAGAAATTGCATCTGGATTGAATATAGTAGGCACAATGCCTACTTACGTCCAAAGGGAGCAATGCTTCATACAGTTGTATACGTGCCTTTCCTGAGATTCCAGTATTAGATTGCGACGCACCACTGGGTGTTTACTGTAACCCCTGGAGCTACATATTGACGATGAAACACAGAAATTGCATCGGGATTGAATATAGTAGGCACAATGCCGACTTACGTCCAGGGGGAGTAATGCTTCAAACAGTCTGTATACGTGCCTTTCCTGAGAGGCCAGTATTAGACTGCGACGCACCACTGGGTGTTTACTGTAACCCTTGGAGATTCATATTGACTATGAAACACAGAAATTGCATCGGGATTGAATATAGTAGGCACAATGCCGACTTACGTCCAGGGGGAGCAATGCTTCAAACAGTCTGTATACTTGCCTTTCCTGAGAGGCCAGTATTAGACTGCGACGCACCACTGGGAGTTTACTGTAACCCTTGGAGCTTCATATTGACGATGAAACAAAGAAATTGCATCGGGATTGAATATAGTAGGCACAATGCCGACTTACGTCCAGGGGGAGTAATGCTTCAAACAGTCTGTATATGTGCCGTTACTGAGAGGCCAGTATTAGATTGCGACGCACCACTGGGAGTTTACTGTAACCCTTGGAGCTTCATATTGACGATGAAACACAGAAATTGCATCGGGATTGAATATAGTAGGCAGAAGATCGACTTACGTACAGGGGGAGGAATGCTTCAAACAGTCTGTATACGTGCCTTTCCTGAGAGGCCAGTATTAGACTGCGACGCACCACTGGGAGTTTACTGTAACCCTTGGATCTTCATATTGACGATGAAACAAAGAAATTGCATCGGGATTGAATATAGTAGGCACAATGACGACTTACGTCCAGGGGGAGTAATGCTTCAAACAGTCTTTATATGTGACGTTACTGAGAGGCCAGTATTAGATTGCGACGCACCACTGGGAGTTAACTGAAACCCTTGGAGCTTCATATTGACGATGAAACACAGAAATTGCATCGGGATTGAATATAGTCCAGGGGGAGGAATGCTTCAAACAGTCTGTATTTGTGCTGTTACTGAGAGGCCAGTATTAGATTGCGACGCACCACTGGGAGTTTACTGTAACCCTTGGAGCTTCATATTGACGATGAAACACAGAAATTGCATCGGGATTGAATATAGTAGGCAGAAGATCGACTTACGTACAGGGGGAGGAGTGCTTCAAACAGTCTGTATACGTGCCTTTCCTGAGAGGCCAGTATTAGACTGCGACGCACCACTGTGAGTTTACTGTAACTCTTGGAGATTCATATTGACGATGAAACAAAGAAATCGCATCGTGATTGAATATAGTAGGCACAATGCCGACTTACGTCCAGGGGGAGTAATGCTTCAAACAGTCTGTATATGTGCCGTTACTGAGAGGCCAGTATTAGATTGCGACGCACCACTGGGAGTTTACTGTAACCTTTGGAGCTTCATATTGACTATGAAACACAGAAATTACATCGGGATTGAATATAGTAGGCAGAAGGCCGACTTACGTACAGGGGAGGAATGCTTCAAACAGTCTGTATATGTGCCGTTACTGAGTGGCCAGTATTAGATTGCGACGCACCACTGGGAGTTTACTGAAACCCTTGGAGCATCATATTGACGATGAAACACAGAAATTGCATCGGGATTGAATATAGTAGGCACAATGCAAACTTACGTCCAGGGGGAGCAATGCTTCATACAGTTGTATACGTGCCTTTCTTGAGATTCCAGTATTAGATTGCAACGCACCACTGGGTGTTTAGTGTAACCCTTGGAGCTTCATATTGACGATGAAACACAGGAATTGCATCGGGATTGAATATAGTAGGCAGAAGGCCGACTAACGTCCAGGGGGAGGAATGCTTCAAACAGTCTGTATATGTGCCGTTACTGAGAGGCCAGTATTAGATTGCGACGCACCACTCGGTGTTTACTGTAACCCATGAAGCTTCATATTGAATATGAAATAAAGCAATTGCATTGGGATTGAATATAGTAGGCAAAAGGCCGACTTAAGTTCTGGGGGAGTTATGCTTCAATCAGTGTGTATATGTGCCGTCACTGAGAGGTCAGTATTAGATTGCGACGCACCACTGCGAGTTTACTGTAAGCCTTGGACCTTCATATTGTCGATGAAACACAGAAATTTAATCGGGATTGAGTATAGTAGGTACAATGCCGACTTACGTCCAGGGGGAGCAATGCTTCATACAGTTGTATACGTGCCTTTCCTGAGATTCCAGTATTAGATTGCGACGCACCACTGGGTGTTTACTGTAACCCCTGGAGCTTCATATTGACGATGAAACACAGAAATTGCATCGGGATTGAATATAGTAGGCACATTGCCGACTTACGTCCAGGGGGAGTAATGCTTCAAACATTCTGTATACGTGCCTTTCCTGAGAGGCCAGTATTAGATTGCGACGCATCACTGGGTGTTTACTGATACCTTTGGAGCTTCATATTGACGATGAAACACAGAAATTGCATCGGGATTGAATATAGTAGGCACAATGCCGAATTACGTCCTGGGGGAGCAATGCTTCAAACAGTCTGTATACGTGCCGTTACAGAGGGCCAGTATTAGATTGCGACGCACCACTGGGTGTTTACTGTAACCCTTGGGGCTTCATATTGGCGATGAAACACAGAAATTGCATCGGGATTGAATATAGTTGGCACAATGCCAACTTACGTCCAGGGGGAGCAATGCTTCATACAGTAGAATACGTGCCTTTGCTGAGATTCCAGTATTAGACTGCGAAGCACCACTGGGTGTTTACTCTAACCCCTGGAGCTTAATATATACGATGAAACACAGAAATCGCATCGGGATTGAATATAGTAGGCACAATGAGGACTTTCGTCCAGGGGGAGTACTGCTTCAAACAGTCTGTATACGTGCCTTTCCTGAGAGGCCAGTATTAGACTGCGACGCGCCACTGGGTGTTTACTGTAACCCTTGGAGCTACATATTGGCGATGAAACACAGAAATTGCATCGGGATTGAATATAGTTGGCACAATGCCGACTTACGTCCAGGGGGAGCAATGCTTCAAACAGTCTGTATATGTGCCATTACAGAGAGGCCAGTATTAGATTGCGACGCACCACTGGGTGTTTACTGTAACACTTGGAGCTTCATATTGACGATGAAACACAGAAATTGCAAAGGGATTGAATAAAGTAGGCACAATGCCGACTTACGTCCAGGGAGAGTAATGCTTCAAACAGTCTGTATATGTGCCATTACTGAGAGGCCAGTATTAGATTGCGACGCACCACTGGGAGTTTACTGTAACCCTTGGAGCTTCATATTGACTATGAAACACAGAAATTGCATCGGGATTGAATATAGTAGGCAGAAGATCGACTTACGTACAGGGGGAGGAATGCTTCAAACAGTCTGTATACGTGCCTTTCCTGAGAGGCCAGTATTAGACTGCGACACACCACTGGGAATTTACTGTAACACTTCGAGCTTCATATTGACGATGAAACACAGAAATTGAATCGGGATTGAATATAGGAAGCACAATGCCGACTTTTGTTCAGGGGGAGCTATGCTTCAAACAGTCTGTATACGTGCCTTTCCTGAGAGGCCAGTGTTTGATTGCGATGCACCACTGGGTGTTTACTGTAACCCTTGGAGCTTCATATTGACTATGAAACACAGAAATTGCATCGGGATTGAATATAGTAGGCACAATGCCGACTTACGTCCAGGGGGAGTAATGCTTCAAACAGTCTGTATATGTGTTTACTGAGAGGCCAGTATTAGATTGCGACGCACCACTGGGAGTTTACTGTAACCCTTGGAGCTTCATATTGACGATGAAACACAGAAATTGCATCGGGATTGAATATAGGAGGCAGAAGATCGACTTACGTACAGGGGGAGGAATTCTTCAAACAGTCTGTATACGTGCCTTTCCTGAGAGGCCAGTATTAGACTGCAACACACCACTGGGAATTTACTGTAATCCTTGGAGCTTCATATTGACGATGAAACACAGAAATTGCATCGGGATTGAATATAGGAAGCACAATGCCGACTTTTGTTCAGGGGGAGCTATGCTTCAAACAGTCTGTATACGTGCCTCTCCTGAGAGGCCAGTGTTAGATTGCAATGCACCACTGGGTGTTAGTCTAACCCTTGGAGCTTCATATTGACTATGAAACACAGAAATTGCATCGGGATTGAATATAGTAGGCACAATGCCGACTTACGTCCAGGGGGAGTAATGCTTCAAACAGTCTGTATATGTGCCGTTACTGAGAGGCCAGTATGAGATTGCGACGCACCATTGGGAGTTTACTGAAACCCTTGGAGCTTCATATTGACGATGAAACACAGAAATTGCATCGGGATTGATTATAGTAGGCACAATACAAAACTTACGTCCAGGGGGAGCAAAGCTTCATACAGTTGTATACGTGCCTCTCCTGAGATTCCAGTATTAGGTTGCGACGCACCACTGGGTGTTTACTGTAAAAATTTTAGCTTCATATTGACGATGAAACACAGAAATTGCATCGGGATTGAATATTGTCCAGGGGGAGGAATGCTTCAAACAGTCTGTATATGTGCCGTTACTGAGAGGCCAGTATTAGACTGCGACGCACCACTGGGAATTTACTGAAACCCTTGGAGCTTCATATTGACGATGAAACACAGAAATTGCATCGGGATTGAATATAGTAGGCAGAATGCTAACTTACGTCCAGGAGGAGCAATGCTTGATACAGTTGTATACGTGCCTTTCCTGAGAGGCCAGTATTAGACTGCGACGCACCACTGGGAGTTTACTGTAACCCTTGGAGCTTCGTATTGACGATGAAACAAAGAAATTGCATCGTGATTGAATATAGTAGCACAATGCCGACTTACGTCCAGGGGGAGCAATGCTTCAAACAGTCTGTATACGTGCCTTTCATGAGAGGCCAGTATTAGACTGCGACGCATCACTGGGAGTTTACTGTAACCCTTGGAGCTTCATATTGACGATGAAACACAGAAATTGCATTGGGATTGAGTATAGTAGGCACAATGCCGACTTACGTCCAGGGGGAGAAATGCTTCATACAGTTGTATAGGTGCCTTTCCTGAGAATGCAGTATTCGATTGCGACGCACCACTGGGTGTTTACTCCAACACTTGGAGCTTCATATTGACGATGAAACACAGAAATTGCATCGGGATTGAATATAGTAGGCACAATGCCGACTTACGTCCAGGGGGAGCAATGCTTCAAACATTCTGTATACGTGCCTTTCCTGAGAGGCCAGTATTAGACTGGGACGCACCACTGGGAGTTTACTGTAACCCTTGGAGCTTCATATTGACGATGAAACAAAGAAATTGCATCGGGATTGAATATTGTAGCACAATACCGACTTACGTCCAGGGGGAGTAATGCTTCAAACAGTCTGTATATGTACCGTTACTGAGAAGCCAGTATTAGATTGCGACGCACCACTGGGAGTTTACTGTAACCCTTGGCGCTTCATATTGTCGATGAAACACAGAAATTGCATCGGGATTGAATATAGTAGGTACAATGCCGACTTACGTCCAGGGGGAGTAATGCTTCAAACAGTCTGTATACGTGCCTTTCCTGAGAGGCCAGTATTAGATTGCGACGCATCACTGGGTGTTTACTGCCACCTTTGGATCTTCATATTGACGATGAAACACAGAAATTGCATCGGGATTGAATATAGTAGGCACAATGCCGACTTACGTCCAGGGGGAGTAATGCTTCAAACAGTCTGTATACGTGCCTTTCCTGGTAGGCCAGTATTAGACTGCGACGCACCACTGGGTGTTTACTGTAACCCTTGGAGCTTCATATTGAAGATGAAGCACAGAAATTGCATCGGGATTGAATATAGTAGGCACAATGCCGACTTACGTCCAGGGGGAGCAATGCTTCAAACAGTCTTTATACGTGCCGTTACAGAGTTGCCAGTATTAGATAGCGACGCACCACTGGGTGTTTACTGTAACCCTTGGAGCTTCATATTGACGATGAAACACAGAAATTGCATCGGGATTGAATATTGTAGGCACAATGCCGACTTACGTCCAGGGGGAGCAATGCTTCAAACAGTCTGTATACGTACCTTTCCTGATAGGCCAGTATTAGACTGCGACGCACCACTGGGAGTTTACTGTAACCCTTGGAGCTTCATATTGACGATGAAACAAATAAATGGCATCGTGATTGAATACAGTAGGCACAATGCCGACTTACGTCCAGGGGGAGCAATGCTTCAAACAGTCTGTATACGTACCTTTCCTGAGAGGCCAGTATTAGATTGCGACGCACCACTGGGAGTTTAATGTAACCCTTGGAGCTTCATATTGACGATGAAACAAAGAAATTGCATCGCGATTGAATATAGTAGGCACAATGCCGACTTACGTCCAGGGGGAGTAATGCTTACAACAGTCTGTATATGTGCCGTTACTGAGAGGCCAGTATTAGATTGCGACGCACCACTGGGAGTTTACTATAACCCTTGGAGCTTCATATTGACTATGAAACACAGAAATTGCATCCGGATTGAATATAGTAGGCAGAAGATCGACTTACGTACAGGGGGAGGAATGCTTCAAACAGTCTGTATACGTGCCTTTCCTGAGAACCAGTATTAGACTGCGACACACCACTGGGAATTTACTGTAACACTTGGAGCTTTATATTGACGATGAAACACAGAAATTGAATCGGGATTGAATATAGGAAGCACAATGCCGGCTTTTGTTCAGGGGGAGCTATGCTTCAAACAGTCTGTATACGTGCCTTTCCTGAGAGGCCAGTGTTTGATTGCGATGCACCACTGGGTGTTTACTGTAACCCTTGGAGCTTCATATTGACTATGAAACACAGAAATTGCATCGGGATTGAATATAGTAGGCACAATGCCGACTTACGTCCAGGGGGAGTAATGCTTCAAACAGTCTGTATATGTGCTTACTGAGAGGCCAGTATTAGATTGCGACGCACCACTGGGAGTTTACTGTAACCCTTGGAGCTTCATATTGACGATGAAACACAGAAATTGCATCGGGATTGAATATAGGAGGCAGAAGATCGACTTACGTACAGGGGGAGGAATTCTTCAAACAGTCTGTATACGTGCCTTTCCTGAGAGGCCAGTATTAGACTGCAACACACCACTGGGAATTTACTGTAACCCTTGGAGCTTCATATTGACGATGAAACACAGAAATGGCATCGTGATTGAATACAGTAGGCACAATGCCGACTTACGTCCAGGGGGAGCAATGCTTCAAACAGTCTGTATACGTACCTTTCCTGAGAGGCCAGTATTAGATTGCGACGCACCACTGGGAGTTTAATGTAACCCTTGGAGCTTCATATTGACTATGAAACACAGAAATTGCATCGGGATTGAATATAGTAGGCAGAAGATCGACTTACGTACAGGGGGAGGAATGCTTCAAACAGTCTGTATACGTGCCTTTCCTGAGAAGCCAGTATTAGACTGCGACGCGCCACTGGGTGTTTACTGTAACCCTTGGAGCTACATATTGGCGATGAAACACAGAAATTGCATCGGGACTGAATATCGTTGGCACAATGCCGACTTACGTCCAGAGGGAGCAATGCTTCAAACAGTCTGTATATGTGCGCGTTACAGAGAAGCCAGTATTAGATTGCGACGCACCACTGGGTGTTTACTGTAACACTTGGAGCTTCATATTGACGATGAAACACAGAAATTGCATCGGGATTGAATATAGTAGGCACAATGAGGACTTTCGTCCAGGGGGAGTACTGCTTCAAACAGTCTGTATACGTGCCTTTCCTGAGAAGCCAGTATTAGACTGCGACGCGCCACTGGGTGTTTACTGTAACCCTTGGAGCTACATATTGGCGATGAAACACAGAAATTGCATCGGGATTGAATATAGTTGGCACAATGCCGACTTACGTCCAGAGGGAGCAATGCTTCAAACAGTCTGTATATGTGCGCGTTACAGAGAGGCGAGTATTAGATTGCGACGCACCACTGGGTGTTTACTGTAACACTTGGAGCTTCATATTGACGATGAAACACAGAAATTCCAAAGGGATTGAATATAGTAGGCACAATGCCGACTTACGTCCAGGGAGAGTAATGCTTCAAACAGTCTGTATATGTGCCGTTACTGAGAGGCCAGTATTAGATTGCGACGCACCACTGGGAGTTTACTGTAACCCTTGGAGCTTCATATTGACTATGAAACACAGAAATTGCATCGGGATTGAATATAGTAGGCAGAAGATCGACTTACGTACAGGGGGAGGAATGCTTCAAACAGTCTGTATACGTGCCTTTCCTGAGAACCAGTATTAGACTGCGACACACCACTGGGAATTTCCTGTAACACTTGGAGCTTTATATTGACGATGAAACACAGAAATTGAATCGGGATTGAATATAGGAAGCACAATGCCGACTTTTGTTCTGGGGGAGCTATGCTTCAAACAGTCTGTATACGTGCCTTTCCTGAGAGGCCAGTGTTTGATTGCGATGCACCACTGGGTGTTTACTGTAACCCTTGGAGCTTCATATTGACTATGAAACACAGAAATTGCATCGGGATTGAATATAGTAGGCACAATGCCGGCTTACGTCCAGGGGGAGTAATGCTTCAAACAGTCTGTATATGTGCTTACTGAGAGGCCAGTATTAGATTGCGACGCACCACTGGGAGTTTACTGTAACCCTTGGAGCTTCATATTGACGATGAAACACAGAAATTGCATCGGGATTGAATATGGGAGGCAGAAGATCGACTTACGTACAGGGGGAGGAATTCTTCAAACAGTCTGTATACGTGCCTTTCCTGAGAGGCCAGTTTTAGACTGCAACACACCACTGGGAATTTACTGTAACCCTTGGAGCTTCATATTGACGATGAAACACAGAAATTGCATCGGGATTGAATATAGGAAGCACAATGCCGACTTTTGTTCAGGGGGAGCTATGCTTCACACAGTCTGTATACGTGCCTTTCCTGAGAGGCCAGTGTTAGATTGCAATGCACCACTGGGTGTTAGTGTAACCCTTGGAGCTTCATATTGACTATGAAACACAGAAATTGCATCGGGATTGAATATAGTAGGCACAATGCCGACTTACGTCCAGGGGGAGTAATGCTTCAAACAGTCTGTATATGTGCCGTTACTGAGAGGCCAGTATTAGATTGCGACGCACCATTGGGAGTTTACTGAAACCCTTGGAGCTTCATATTGACGATGAAACACAGAAATTGCATCGGGATTGAATATAGTAGGCACAATAAAAAACTTACGTCCAGGGGGAGCAATGCTTCATACAGTTGTATACGTGCCTTTCGTGAGATTCCAGTATTAGGTTGCGACGCACCACTGGGTGTTTACTGTAACCCTTGGTGCTTCATATTGACGATGAAACACAGAAATTGCATCGGGATTGAATATTGTCCAGGGGGAGGAATGCTTCAAACAGTCTGTATATGTGCCGTTACTGAGAGGCCAGTATTAGACTGCAACGCACCACTGGGAATTTACTGAAACCCTTGGAGCTTCATATTGACGATGAAACACAGAAATGGCATCGTGATTGAATACAGTAGGCACAATGCCGACTTACGTCCAGGGGGAGCAATGCTTCAAACAGTCTGTATACGTGCCTTTCATGAGAGGCCAGTATTAGACTGCGACGCATCACTGGGAGTTTACTGTAACCCTTGGAGCTTCATATTGACGATGAAACACAGAAATTGCATTGGGATTGAGTATAGTAGGCACAATGCCGACTTACGTCCAGGGGGAGAAATGCTTCATACAGTTGTATACGTGCCTTTCCTGAGAATGCAGTATTCGATTGCGACGCACCACTGGGTGTTTACTCCAACACTTGGAGCTTCATATTGACGATGAAACACAGAAATTGCATCGGGATTGAATATAGTAGGCACAATGCCGACTTACGTCCAGGGGGAGCAATGCTTCAAACAGTCTGTATACGTGCCTTTCCTGAGAGGCCAGTATTAGACTGGGACGCACCACTGGGAGTTTACTGTAACCCTTGGAGCTTCATATTGACGATGAAACAAAGAAATTGCATCGGTATTGAATATTGTAGCACAATACCGACTTACGTCCAGGGGGAGTAATGCTTCAAACAGTCTGTATATGTACCGTTACTGAGAAGCCAGTATTAGATTGCGACGCACCACTGGGAGTTTACTGTAACCCTTGGCGCTTCATATTGTCGATGAAACACAGAAATTACATCGGGATTGAATATAGTAGGTACAATGCCGACTTACGTCCAGGGGGAGTAATGCTTCAAACAGTCTGTATACGTGCCTTTCCTGAGAGGCCAGTATTAGAATGCGACGCATCACTGGGTGTTTACTGCCACCTTTGGATCTTCATATTGACGATGAAACACAGAAATTGCATCGGGATTGAATATAGTAGGCACAATGCCGACTTACGTCCAGGGGGAGTAATGCTTCAAACAGTCTGTATACGTGCCTTTCCTGGTAGGCCAGTATTAGACTGCGACGCACCACTGGGTGTTTACTGTAACCCTTGGAGCTTCATATTGAAGATGAAGCACAGAAATTGCATCGGGATTGAATATAGTAGGCACAATGCCGACTTACGTCCAGGGGGAGCAATGCTTCAGACAGTCTTTATACGTGCCGTTACAGAGTTGCCAGTATTAGATAGCGACGCACCACTGGGTGTTTACTGTAACCCTTGGAGCTTCATATTGACGATGAAACACAGAAATTGCATCGGGATTGAATATAGTAGGCACAATGCCGACTTACGTCCAGGGGGAGTAATGCTTCAAACAGTCTGTAAATGTGCCGTTACTGAGAGGCCAGTATTAGATTGCGACGCAACACTGGGTGTTTACTGTAGCCCTTGGAGTTTCATATTAACGATGAAACACAGATATTGCATCGGGATTGAATACAGTAGGCACAATGCCGACTTACGTCCAGGGGGAGCAATGCTTCAAACAGTCTGTATACGTACCTTTCCTGAGAGGCCAGTATTAGACTGCGACGCACCACTGGGAGTTTACTGTAACCCTTGGAGCTTCATATTGACGATGAAACACAGAAATGGCATCGTGAATGAATACAGTAGGCACAATGCCGACTTACGTCCAGGTGGAGCAGTGCTTCAAACAGTCTGTATACGTACCTTTCCTGAGAGGCCAGTATTAGATTGCGACGCACCACTGGGAGTTTAATGTAACCCTTGGAGCTTCATATTGACGATGAAACAAAGAAATTGCATCGGGATTGAATATAGTAGGCACAATGCCGACTTACGTCCAGGGGGAGTCATGCTTACAACAGTCTGTATATGTGCCGTTACTGAGAGGCCAGTATTAGATTGCGACGCACCACTGGGAGTTTACTATAACCCTTGGGGCTTCATATTGACTATGAAACACAGAAATTGCATCGGGATTGAATATAGTAGGCAGAAGATCGACTTACGTACAGGGGGAGGAATGCTTCAAACAGTCTGTATACGTGCCTTTCCTGAGAGGCCAGTATTAGATTGCGACGCACCACTGGGAGTTTACTGTAACCCTTGGAGCTTCATATTGACGATGAAACAAAGAAATAGCATCGGGATTGAATATAGTAGGCACAATGCAAACTTACGTCCAGGGGGAGCAATGCTTCATACAGTTGTATACGTGCCTCTCTTGAGATTCCAGAATTAGATTGCGACGCACCACTGGGTGTTTACTGTAACCCCTGGAGCTTCATACTGATGATGAAACACAGAAATTGCGTCGGGATTGAATATAGTAGGCACAATGCCGACTTACGTCCAGGGGGAGCAAAGCTTCAAACAGTCTGTATATGTGCGCATTACAGAGAGGCCAGTATTAGATTGCGACGCACCACTGGGTGTTTACTGTAACACTTGGAGCTTCATATTGACGATGAAACACAGAAATTGCAAAGAGATTGAATATAGTAGGCACAATGCCAACTTACGTCCAGGGAGAGTAATGCTTCAAACAGTCTGTATATGTGCCGTTACTGAGAGGCCAGTATTAGATTGCGACGCACCACTGGGAGTTTACTGTAACCCTTGGAGCTTCATATTGACTATGAAACACAGAAATTGCATCGGCATTGAATATAGTAGGCAGAAGATCGACTTACGTACAGGGGGAGGAATGCTTCAAACAGTCTGTATACGTGCCTTTCCTGAGAGGCCAGTATTAGACTGCGACACACCACTGGGAATTTACTGTAACACTTGGAGCTTCATATTGACGATGAAACACAGTAATTGAATCGGGATTGAATATAGGAAGCACAATGCCGACTTTTGTTCAGGGGGAGCTATGCTTCAAACAGTCTGTATACGTGCCTTTCCTGAGAGGCCAGTGTTTGATTGCGATGCACCACTGGGTGTTTACTGTAACCCTTGGAGCTTCATATTGACTATGAAACACAGAAATTGCATCGGGATTGAATATAGTAGGCACAATGCCGACTTACGTCCAGGGGGAGTAATGCTTCAAACAGTCTGTATATGTGCCGTTACTGAGAGGCCAGTATTAGATTGCGACGCACCATTGGGAGTTTACTGAAACCCTTGGAGCTTCATATTGACGATTAAACACAGAAGTTGCATCGGGATTGAATATAGTAGGCACAATACAAAACTTACGTCCAGGGGGAGCAATGCTTCATACAGTTGTTTACGTGCCTTTCCTGAGATTCCAGTATTAGGTTGCGACGCACCACTGGGTGTTTACTGTAACCCTTGGAGCTTCATATTGACGATGAAACACAGAAATTGCATCGGGATTGAATATCGTCCAGGGGGAGGAATGCTTCAAACAGTCTGTATATGTGCCGTTACTGAGAGGCCAGTATTAGACTGCGACGCACCACTGGGAGTTTACTGTAACCCTTGGAGCTTCGTAATGACGATGAAACAAAGAAATTGCATCGGGATTGAATATAGTAGCACAATGCCGACTTACGTCCAGGGGGAGCAATGCTTCAAACAGTCTGTATACGTGCCTTTCATGAGAGGCCAGTATTAGACTGCGACGCATCACTGGGAGTTTACTGTAACCCTTGGAGCTTCATATTGACGATGAAACACAGAAATTGCATTGGGATTGAGTATAGTAGGCACAATGCCGACTTACGTCCAGGGGGAGAAATGCTTCATACAGTTGTATACGTGCCTTTCCTGAGAATGCAGTATTCGATTGCGACGCACCACTGGGTGTTTACTCCAACACTTGGAGCTTCATATTGACGATGAAACACAGAAATTGCATCGGGATTGAATATAGTAGGCACAATGCCGACTTACGTCCAGGGGGAGCAATGCTTCAAACAGTCTGTATACGTGCCTTTTCTGAGAGGCCAGTATTAGACTGGGACGCACCACTGGGAGTTTACTGTAACCCTTGGAGCTTCATATTGACGATGAAACAAAGAAATTGCATCAGGATTGAATATTGTAGCACAATACCGACTTACGTCCAGGGGGAGTAATGCTTCAAACAGTCTGTATATGTACCGTTACTGAGAAGCCAGTATTAGATTGAGACGCACCACTGGGAGTTTACTGTAACCCTTGGCGCTTCATATTGTCGATGAAACACAGAAATTGCATCGGGATTGAATATAGTAGGTACAATGCCGACTTACGTCCAGGGGGAGTAATGCTTCAAAGTGTCTGTATACGTGCCTTTCCTGAGAGGCCAGCATTAGATTGCGACGCATCACTGGGTGTTTACTGCCACCTTTGGATCTTCATATTGACGATGAAACACAGAAATTGCATCGTGATTGAATATAGTAGGCACAATGCCGACTTACGTCCAGGGGGAGTAATGCTTCAAACAGTCTGTATACGTGCCTTTCTTGGTAGGCCAGTATTAGACTGCGACGCACCACTGGGTGTTTACTGTAACCCTTGGAGCTTCATATTGAAGATGAAGCACAGAAATTGCATCGGGATTGAATATAGTAGGCACAATGCCGACTTACGTCCAGGGGGAGCAATGCTTCAAACAGTCTTTATACGTGCCGTTACGGAGTTGCCAGTATTATATAGCGACGCACCACTGGGTGTTTACTGTAACCCTTGGAGCTTCATATTGACGATGAAACACAGAAATTGCATCGGGATTGAATATAGTAGGCACAATGCCGACTTACGTCCAGGGGGAGTAATGCTTCAAACAGTCTGTAAATGTGCCGTTACTGAGAGGCCAGTATTAGATTGCGACGCAACACTGGGTGTTTACTGTAACCCTTGGAGTTTCATATTAACGATGAAACACAGAAATTGCATCGGGATTGAATACAGTAGGCACAATGCCGACTTACGTCCAGGGGGAGCAATGCTTCAAACAGTCTGTATACGTACCTTTCCTGAGAGGCCAGTATTAGACTGCGACGCACCACTGAGAGTTTACTGTAACCCTTGGAGCTTCATATTGACGATGAAACACAGAAATGGCATCGTGATTGAATACAGTAGGCACAATGCCGACTTACGTCCAGGGGGAGCAATGCTTCAAACAGTCTGTATACGTACCTTTCCTGAGAGGCCAGTATTAGATTGCGACGCACCACTGGGAGTTTAATGTAACCCTTGGAGCTTCATATTGACGATGAAACAAAGAAATTGCATCGGGATTGAATATAGTAGGCACAATGCCGACTTACGTCCAGGGCGGAGTAATACTTACAACAGTCTGTATATGTGCCGTTACTGAGAGGCCAGTATTAGATTGCGACGCACCACTGGGAGTTTACTATAACCCTTGGAGCTTCATATTGACTATGAAACACAGAAATTGCATCGGTATTAAATATAGTAGGCAGAAGATCGACTTACGTACAGGGGAGGAATGCTTCAAACAGTCTGTATACGTGCCTTTCCTGAGAGGCCAGTATTAGACTGCGACGCACCACTGGGAGTTTACTGTAACCCTTGGAGCTTCATATTGACGATGAAACAAAGAAATTGCATCGGGATTGAATATAGTAGGCACAATGCCGACTTACGTCCAGGGGGAGCAATGCTTCAAACAGTCTGTATACGTGCCTTTCCTGAGAGTCTAGTATTAGACTGCGACGCACCACTGGGTGTTTACTGTAACCCTTGGAGCTTCATATTGACGATGAAACACAGAAATTGCATCGGGATTGAATATAGTAGGCACAATGCCGACTTACGTCCAGGGGGAGCAATGCTTCAAACAGTATGTATACTAGCCGTTACAGAGAGGCCAGTATTAGATTGCGACGCACCACTGGGTGTTTACTGTAACCCTTGGAGCATTATATTGACGATGAGACAAAGAAATAGCATCGGGATTGAATATAGTAGGCACAATGCAAACTTACGTCCAGGGGGAGCATTGCTTCATACAGTTGTATACGTGCCTCTCCTGAGATTCCAGAATTAGATTGCGACGCACCACTGGGTGTTTATTGTAACCCCTGGAGCTTCATACTGATGATGAAACACAGAAATTGCATCGGGATTGAATATAGCAGGCACAATGCCGACTTATGTCCAGCGGGAGTAATGCTTCAAACAGTCTGTATACGTGCCTTTCCTGAGAGGCCAGTATTAGATTGCGACGCACAAGTGGGTGTTTACTGTAACCCCTGGAGCTTCATATTGACGATGAAACACAGAAATTGCATCGGGATTGAATATAGTAGGCACAATGCCGACTTACGTCAAGTGGCAGCAATGCTTCAAACAATCTGTATACGTGCCGTTACTGTGAGGTCAGTATTAGATTGCGACGCACCACTAGGTGTTTACTGTAACCCTTGGAGCTTCATATTGAGTATGAAATACAGAAATTGCATCGGGGTGAATATAGAAGGAACAATGCCGACTTACGTCCAGGGGGAGTAATGCTTCAAACAGAGTGTATACGTGCATTTCGTGAGAGGCCAGTGTTAGATTGCAACGCACCACTGGGTGTTTACTGTAACCCTTGGAGCTTCATATTGACGATGAAACACAGAAATTGCATCGGGATTGAATATAGTAGGCAGAAGGCCGACTTACGTCCAGGTGGAGGAATGCTTCAAACAGTCTGTATATGTGCCGTTACTGAGAGGCCAGTATTAGATTGCGACGCACCACTGGGTGTTTACTGTAACCCTTGGAGCTTTATATTGACGATGAAACACAGAAATTGCATCGGGATTGAATATAGTAGGCACAATGCCGACTTACGTCCAGGGGGAGCAATGCTTCAAACAGTCTTTATACGTGCCCTTCCTGAGAGGCCAGTATTAGACTGCGACGCACCACTGGGACTTTACTGTAACCCTTGGAGCTTCATATTGACGATGAAACACAGAAATTGCATCGAGATTGAATACAGTAGGCAAAATGCTGACTTACGTCCAGGGGGAGTAATGCTTCAAACAGTCTGTATACGTGCCTTTCTTGGTAGGCCAGTATTAGACTGCGACGCACCACTGGGTGTTTACTGTAACCCTTGGAGCTTCATATTGAAGATGAAGCACAGAAATTGCATCGGGATTGAATATAGTAGGCACAATGCCGACTTACGTCCAGGGGGAGCAATTCTTCAAACAGTCTTTATACGTGCCGTTACGGAGTTGCCAGTATTATATAGCGACGCACCACTGGGTGTTTACTGTAACCCTTGGAGCTTCATATTGACGATGAAACACAGAAATTGCATCGGGATTGAATATAGTAGGCACAATGCCGACTTACGTCCAGGGGGAGTAATGCTTCAAACAGTCTGTAAATGTGCCGTTACTGAGAGGCCAGTATTAGATTGCGACGCAACACTGGGTGTTTACTGTAACCCTTGGAGTTTCATATTAACGATGAAACACAGAAATTGCATCGGGATTGAATACAGTAGGCACAATGCCGACTTACGTCCAGGGGGAGCAATGCTTCAAACAGTCTGTATACGTACCTTTCCTGAGAGGCCAGTATTAGACTGCGACGCACCACTGAGAGTTTACTGTAACCCTTGGAGCTTCATATTGACGATGAAACACAGAAATGGCATCGTGATTGAATACAGTAGGCACAATGCCGACTTACGTCCAGGGGGAGCAATGCTTCAAACAGTCTGTATACGTACCTTTCCTGAGAGGCCAGTATTAGATTGCGACGCACCACTGGGAGTTTAATGTAACCTTTGGAGCTTCATATTGACGATGAAACAAAGAAATTGCATCGGGATTGAATATAGTAGTCACAATGCCGACTTACGTCCAGGGGGAGTAATGCTTACAACAGTCTGTATATGTGCCGTTACTGAGAGGCCAGTATTAGATTGCGACGCACCACTGGGAGTTTACTATAACCCTTGGAGCTTCATATTGACTATGAAACACAGAAATTGCATCGGTATTAAATATAGTAGGCAGAAGATGGACTTACGTACAGGGGAGGAATGCTTCAAAGAGTCTGTATACGTGCCTTTCCTGAGAGGCCAGTATTAGACTGCGACGCACCACTGGGAGTTTACTGTAACCCTTGGAGCTTCATATTGACGATGAAACAAAGAAATTGCATCGGGATTGAATATAGTAGGCACAATGCCGACTTACGTCCAGGGGGAGCAATGCTTCAAACAGTCTGTATACGTGCCTTTCCTGAGAGTCTAGTATTAGACTGCGACGCACCACTGGGTGTTTACTGTAACCCTTGGAGCTTCATATTGACGATGAAACACAGAAATTGCATCGGGATTGAATATAGTAGGCACAATGCCGACTTACGTCCAGGGGGAGCAATGCTTCAAACAGTATGTATACTAGCCGTTACAGAGAGGCCAGTATTAGATTGCGACGCACCACTGGGTGTTTACTGTAACCCATGGAGCATTATATTGACGATGAAACAAAGAAATAGCATCGGGATTGAATATAGTAGGCACAATGCAAACTTACGTCCAGGGGGAGCATTGCTTCATACAGTTGTATACGTGCCTCTCCTGAGATTCCAGAATTAGATTGCGACGCACCACTGGGTGTTTATTGTAACCCCTGGAGCTTCATACTGATGATGAAACACAGAAATTGCATCGGGATTGAATATAGCAGGCACAATGCCGACTTACGTCCAGCGGGAGTAATGCTTCAAACAGTCTGTATACGTGCCTTTCCTGAGAGGCCAGTATTAGATTGCGACGCACCACTGGGTGTTTACTGTAACCCTTGGAGCTTCATATTGAGTATGAAATACAGAAATTGCATCGGGGTGAATATAGAAGGAACAATGCCGACTTACGTCCAGGGGGAGTAATGCTTCAAACAGAGTGTATACGTGCATTTCGTGAGAGGCCAGTGTTAGATTGCAACGCACCACTGGGTGTTTACTGTAACCCTTGGAGCTTCATATTGACGATGAAACACAGAAATTGCATCGGGATTGAATATAGTAGGCAGAAGGCCGACTTACGTCCAGGGGGAGGAATGCTTCAAACAGTCTGTATATGTGCCGTTACTGAGAGGCCAGTATTAGATTGCGACGCACCACTGGGTGTTTACTGTAACCCTTGGAGCTTTATATTGACGATGAAACACAGAAATTGCATCGGGATTGAATATAGTAGGCACAATGCCGACTTACGTCCAGGGGGAGCAATGCTTCAAACAGTCTTTATACGTGCCCATCCTGAGAGGCCAGTATTAGACTGCGACGCACCACTGGGACTTTACTGTAACCCTTGGAGCTTCATATTGACGATGAAACACAGAAATTGCATCGAGATTGAATACAGTAGGCAAAATGCTGACTTACGTCCAGGGGGAGTAATGCTTCAAACAGTCTGTATATGTGCAGTTACTGAGAGGCCAGTATTAGATTGCGACCCACCACTGGGTGTTTACTGTAACCCCTGGAGCTTCATATTGACGATGAAACACAGAAATTGCATCGGGATTGAATATAGTAGGCACAATGCCGACTTACGTCAAGTGGCAGCAATGATTCAAACAATCTGTATACGTGCCGTTACTGTGAGGTCAGTATTAGATTGCGACGCACCACTGGGTGTTTACTGTAACCCTTGGAGCTTCATATTGAGTATGAAATACAGAAATTGCATCATGGTGAATAGAGAAGGAACAATGCCGACTTACGTCCAGGGGGAGTAATGCTTCAAACAGAGTGTATACGTGCATTTCGTGAGAGGCCAGTGTTAGATTGCAACGCACCACTGGGTGTTTACTGTAACCCTTGGAGCTTCATATTGACGATGAAACACAGAAATTGCATCGGGATTGAATATAGTAGGCAGAAGGCCGACTTACGTCCAGGGGGAGGAATGCTTCAAACAGTCTGTATATGTGCCGTTACTGAGAGGCCAGTATTAGATTGCGACGCACCACTGGGTGTTTACTGTAACCCTTGGAGCTTTATATTGACGATGAAACACAGAAGTTGCATCGGGATTGAATATAGTAGGCACAATGCCGACTTACGTCCAGGGGGAGCAATGCTTCAAACAGTCTGTATACGTGCCTTTCCTGAGAGTCTAGTATTAGACTGCGACGCACCACTGGGTGTTTACTGTAACCCTTGGAGCTTCATATTGACGATGAAACACAGAAATTGCATCGGGATTGAATATAGTAGGCACAATGCCGACTTACGTCCCGGGGGAGCAATGCTTCAAACAGTCTGTATACGTGCCGTTACTGTGAGGTCAGTATTAGATTGTGACGCACCACTATGTGTTTACTTTAACCCTTGGAGCTTCATATTGAGAATGAAACACAGAAATTGCATCGGCGTGAATATAGTAGGCACAATGCCGACATACGTCCAGGGGGAGTAATGCTTCAAACAGTCTGTATACGTGCCTTTCCTGGGAGGCCAGTATTAGATTGCGACGCACCACTGGGTGTTTACTGTAACCCTCTGAGCTTCATATTGACGATGAATCACAGAAGTTGCATCGCGATTGAATATAGTAGGCAGAAGGCCGACTTTCGGCCAGGGGGTAGAATGCTTCAAACAGTCTGCATATGTGCCGTTACTGAGAGGTCAGTATTAGATTGCGACGCACGACTGGGAGTTTACTGTAACCCTTGGAGCTTCATATTGACTATGAAACACAGAAATTGCATCGTGATTGAATATAGGAAGCACAATGCCGTATTTCGATCAGGAGGAGCTATGCTTCAAACAGTCTGTATACGTGCCTTTCCTGAGAGGCCAGTGTTAGATTGCGATGCACCACTGGGTGTTTACTGTAACCCTTGGAGCTTCATATTGACTATGATACACAGAAATTGCATCGGGATTGAATATAGTAGGCACAATGCCGACTTACGTCCAGGGGGAGCAATGCTTCAAACAGTCTGTATATGTGCCTTTCCTGAGAGGCCAGTATTAGACTGCGACGCACCACTGGGAGTTTACTGTAACCCTTGGAGCTTCGTATTGACGATGAAACGAAGAAATTGCATCGGGATTGAATATAGTATGCACAATGCCGACTTACGTCCAGGGGGAGTAATGCTTCAAACAGTCTCTATATGTGCCGTTACTGAGAGGCCAGTATTAGATGGCGACGCACCACTGGGAGTTTACTGTAACCCTTGGAGATTCATATTGACTATGAAACACAGAAATTCCATCGGGATTGATATAGTAGGCAGAAGGCCGACTTACGTACAGGGGGAGGAATGTTTCAAACAGTCCGTAAATGTGCCGTTACTGAGATGCCAGTATTATATTGCGACGCACCACTGGGAGTTTACTGTAACCCTTGGAGCTTCATATTGACGATGAAACACAGATATTGCATCGGGATTGAATATTGTAGGCACAATGCCGACTTACGTTCAGGGGAGCAATGCTTCAAAGAGTCTTTATATGTGCCGTTACAGAGAGGCCAGTATTAGATTGCGACGCACCACTGGGTGTTTACTGTAACCCTTGGAGCTTCATATTGACGATGAAACACAGAAATTGCTTCGGGATTGTATATAGTAGGCACAATGACGACTTAAGTCCAGGGGGACCAATGCTTCAAAGAGTCCGTGTACGTGCCTTTCCTGAGAGGCCAGTATTAGATTGCGACGCACCACTGGGTGTTTACTGTAACCCTTGGAGCTTCATATTGACGATGAAACACAGAAATTGCATCGGGATTGAATATAGTAGGCACAATGCCGACTTACGTTCAGGGGGAGCAATGCTGCAAACAGTCTGTATTCGTGCCGTTACTGTGAGGTCAGTATTAGATTGCGATGCACCACTGGATGTTTACTGTAACCCTTGGAGCTTCATACCGACGATGAAACACAATAATTGCATCTGGATTGAATATAGTAGGCACAATGCCGACTTAGGTCCAGGGGGGGAAATGCTTCATACAGTTGTATACGTACCTTTCCTGAGATTCCAGTATTAGATTGCGACGCACCACTGGGTGTTTACTGTAATCCCAGGAGCTTCATATTGACGATGAAACACAGAAAATGCATCGGGCTTGAATATAGTAGGCACAATGCCGACTTACGTCCAGGGGGAGTAATGCTTCAAACAATCTGTATACGTGTCTATCCTGAGAGGCCAGTATTAGATTGCGACGCATCACTGGGTGTTCACTGTAACCCTTGGAGCTTCATATTGACGATGAAACACAGAAATTGCATCGGGATTGAATATAGTAGGCACAATGCCGACTTACGTCCAGGGGGAGCAATGCTTCAAACAGTCTGTATACGTGCCGTAACAGAGAGGCCAGTATTAGATTGCGACGCACCACTGGGTGTTTACTGTAACCCTTGGAGCTTCATATTGACGATGAAACACAGAAATTGCATCGGGATTGAATATAGTAGGCACAATGCAGACTTACGTCCAGGGGGAGTAATGCTTCAAACAGTCTGTATATGTGCCGTTACTGAGAGGCCAGTATTATATTGCGATGCACCAATGGGTGTTTACTGTAACCCTTGGAGCTTCATACTGACGATGAAACACAGAAATTGCATCGGGATTGAATGTAGTAGGCACAATTGACGATGAAACACAGAAATTGCATTGGGATTGAATATAGTAGGCACGAGGAGCAATGCTTGATACAGTTGTATACGTGCCTTTCATGAGAGGCCAGTATTAGACTGCGACGCATCACTGGGAATTTACTGTAACCCTTGGAGCTTCATATTGACGATGAAACACAGAAATTGCATCGGGATTGAGTATAGTGGGCACAATGCCGACTTACGTCCAGGGGGAGCAATGCTTCATACAGTTGTATACGTGCCTTTCCTGAGATTGCAGTATTAGATTGCGACGCACCACTGGGTGTTTACTGTAACCCTTGGAGCTTCATATTGACGATGAAACACAGAAATTGCATCGGGATTGAATATAGTAGGCACAATGCCGACTTTCGTCCAGGGGGAGTAATGCTTCAAACAGTCTGTATATGTGCCGTTACTGAGAGGCCAGTATTAGATTGCGACGCACCACTGGGTGTTTACTGCCACCTTTTGATCTTCATATTCACGATGAAACACAGAAATTGCATCGGGATTGAATATAGTAGGCACAATGCAGACTTACGTCCAGGGGGAGTAATGCTTCAAACAGTCTGTATACGTGCCGTTACAGAGAGGCCAGTATTAGATTGCGACGCACCACTGGGTGTTTACTGTAACCCTTGGAGCTTCATACAGACGATGAAACACAGAAATTGCATCGGGATTGAATATAGTAGGCACAATGCCTACTTACGTCCAAAGGGAGCAATGCTTCATACAGTTGTATACGTGCCTTTCCTGAGATTCCAGTATTAGATTGCGACGCACCACTGGGTGTTTACTGTAACCCCTGGAGCTACATATTGACGATGAAACACAGAAATTGCATCGGGATTGAATATAGTAGGCACAATGCCGACTTACGTCCAGGGGGAGTAATGCTTCAAACAGTCTGTATACGTGCCGTTACTGAGAGGCCAGTATTAGATTGCGACGCACCACTGGGTGTTTACTGTAACCCTTGGAGCTTCATACAGACGATGAAACACAGAAATTGCATCGGGATTGAATATAGTAGGCACAATGCCTACTTACGTCCAGGGGGAGCAATGCTTCATACAGTTGTACACGTGCCTTTCCTGAGATTCCAGTATTAGATTGCGACGCACCACTGGGTGTTTACTGTAACCCCTGGAGCTACATATTGACGATGAAACACAGAAATTGCATCGGGATTGAATATAGTAGGCACAATGCCGACTTACGTCCAGGGGGAGTAATGCTTCAAACAGTCTGTATACGTGCCTTTCCTGAGAGGCCAGTATTAGACTGCGACGCACCACTGGGTGTTTACTGTAACCCTTGGAGCTTCATATTGACGATGAAACACAGAAATTGCATCGGGATTGAATATAGTAGGCACAATGCCGACTTACGTTCAGGGGGAGCAATGCTGCAAACAGTCTGTATTCGTGCCGTTACTGTGAGGTCAGTATTAGATTGCGATGCACCACTGGATGTTTACTGTAACCCTTGGAGCTTCATACCGACGATGAAACACAATAATTGCATCTGGATTGAATATAGTAGGCACAATGCCGACTTAGGTCCAGGGGGGGAAATGCTTCATACAGTTGTATACGTACCTTTCCTGAGATTCCAGTATTAGACTGCGACGCACCACTGTGTGTTTACTGTAACCCTTGGAGCTTCATATTGAAGATGAAACACAGATATTGCATCGGGTTTGAATATAGTAGGCACAATGCCGACTAACGTCCAGGGGGAGCAATGCTTCAAACAGTCTGTATACGTGCCGTTACAGAGTTGCCAGTATTAGATTGCGACGCACCACTGGGTGTTTACTGTAACCCTTGGAGCTTCATATTGACGATGAAACACAGAAATTGCATCGGGATTGAATATAGTAGGCACAATGCCGACTTACGTCCAGGGGGAGCAATGCTTCAAACAGTCTGTATACGTGCCGTAACAGAGAGGCCAGTACTAGATTGCGACGCACCACTGGGTGTTTACTGTAACCCTTGGAGCTTCATATTGCCGATGAAACACAGAAATTGCATCGGGATTGAATATAGTAGGCACAATGCAGACTTACGTCCAGGGGGAGTAATGCTTCAAAC
Source organism: Schistocerca cancellata (assembly GCF_023864275.1). Taxonomy (NCBI): domain Eukaryota; kingdom Metazoa; phylum Arthropoda; class Insecta; order Orthoptera; family Acrididae; genus Schistocerca; species Schistocerca cancellata. The sequence goes on along the minus strand of NC_064634.1, from coordinate 465,688,260 downwards.
AGTCTGTATATGTGCCGTTACTGAGAGGCCAGTATTATATTGCGATGCATCACTGGGTGTTTACTGTAACCCTTGGAGCTTCATACTGACGATGAAACACAGAAATTGCATCGGGATTGAATGTAGTAGGCACAATTGACGATGAAACACAGAAATTGCATTGGGATTGAATATAGTAGGCACGAGGAGCAATGCTTGATACAGTTGTATACGTGCCTTTCATGAGAGGCCAGTATTAGACTGCGACGCATCACTGGGAATTTACTGTAACCCTTGGAGCTTCATATTGACGATGAAACACAGAAATTGCATCGGGATTGAGTATAGTGGGCACAATGCCGACTTACGTCCAGGGGGAGCAATGCTTCATACAGTTGTATACGTGCCTTTCCTGAGATTGCAGTATTAGATTGCGACGCACCACTGGGTGTTTACTGTAACCCTTGGAGCTTCATATTGACGATGAAACACAGAAATTGCATCGGGATTGAATATAGTAGGCACAATGCGAACTTACGTCCAGGGGGAGCAATGCTTCAAACAGTCTGTATACGTGCCTTTCCTGAGAGGCCAGTATTAGACTGGGACGCACCACTGGGAGTTTACTGTAACTCTTGGAGCTTCATATTGACGATGAAACAAAGAAATTGCATCGGGAGTGAATATAGTAGCAAAATGACGACTTACGTCCAGGGGGAGTAATGCTTCAAACGGCCTGTATACGTGCCTTTCCTGAGAGACCAGTATTAGATTGCGACGCATCACTGGGTGTTTACTGCCACCTTTTGATCTTCATATTCACGATGAAACACAGAAATTGCATCGGGATTGAATATAGTAGGCACAATGCAGACTTACGTCCAGGGGGAGTAATGCTTCAAACAGTCTGTATACGTGCCGTTACAGAGAGGCCAGTATTAGATTGCGACGCACCACTGGGTGTTTACTGTAACCCTTGGAGCTTCATACAGACGATGAAACACAGAAATTGCATCGGGATTGAATATAGTAGGCACAATGCCTACTTACGTCCAAAGGGAGCAATGCTTCATACAGTTGTATACGTGCCTTTCCTGAGATTCCAGTATTAGATTGCGACGCACCACTGGGAGTTTACTGTAACCCCTGGAGCTACATATTGACGATGAAACACAGAAATTGCATCGGGATTGAATATAGTAGGCACAATGCCGACTTACGTCCAGGGGGAGTAACGCTTCAAACAGTCTGTATATGTGCCGTTACTGAGAGGCCAGTATTAGATTGCGACGCACCACTGGGTGTTTACTGTAACCCTTGGAGCTTCATACAGACGATGAAACACAGAAATTGCATCGGGATTGAATATAGTAGGCACAATGCCTACTTACGTCCAGGGGGAGCAATGCTTCATACAGTTGTACACGTGCCTTTCCTGAGATTCCAGTATTAGATTGCGACGCACCACTGGGTGTTTACTGTAACCCCTGGAGCTACATATTGACGATGAAACACAGAAAATGCATCGGGATTGAATATAGTAGGCACAATGCCGACTTACGTCCAGGGGGAGTAATGCTTCAAACAGTCTGTATACGTGCCTTTCCTGAGAGGCCAGTATTAGACTGCGACGCACCACTGGGTGTTTACTGTAACCCTTGGAGCTTCATATTGAAGATGAAACACAGATATTGCATCGGGTTTGAATATAGTAGGCACAATGCCGACTAACGTCCAGGGGGAGCAATGCTTCAAACAGTCTGTATACGTGCCGTTACAGAGTTGCCAGTATTAGATTGCGACGCACCACTGGGTGTTTACTGTAACCCTTGGAGCTTCATATTGACGATGAAACACAGAAATTGCATCGGGATTGAATATAGTAGGCACAATGCCGACTTACGTCCAGGGGGAGCAATGCTTAAAACAGTATGTATACTAGCCGTTACAGAGAGGCCAGTATTAGATTGCGACGCACCACTGGGTGTTTACTGTAATCCTTGGAGCATCATATTGACGATGAAACACAGAAATTGCATCGGGATTGAATATAGTAGGCACAATGCCGACTCACCTCCAGGGGGAGTAATGCTTCAAACAGTCTGTATATGTGCCGTTACTGAGAGGCCAGTATTAGATTGCGACGCACCACTGGGTGTTTACTGTAACGCTTGGAACTTCATATTGACGATGAAACACAGAAATTGCATCGGGATTGAATATAGTAGGCACAATGCCGACTTACGTCCCGGGGGAGCAATGCTTCAAACAGTCTGTATACGTGCCGTTACTGTGAGGTCAGTATTAGATTGCGACGCACCACTGGGTGTTTACTTTAACCCTTGGAGCTTCATATTGAGAATGAAACACAGAAATTGCATCGGCGTGAATATAGTAGGCACAATGCCGACTTACGACCAGGGGGAGTAATGCTTCAAACAGTCTGTATACGTGCCTTTCCTGGGAGGCCAGTATTAGATTGCGACGCACCACTGGGTGTTTACTGTAACCCTCTGAGCTTCATATTGATGATGAATCACAGAAGTTGCATCGCGATTGAATATAGTAGGCAGAAGGCCGACTTTCGGCCAGGGGGTAGAATGCTTCAAACAGTCTGCATATGTGCCGTTACTGAGAGGTCAGTATTAGATTGCGACGCACGACTGGGAGTTTACTGTAACCCTTGGAGCTTCATATTGACTATGAAACACAGAAATTGCATCGTGATTGAATATAGGATGCACAATGCCGTATTTCGTTCAGGAGGAGCTATGCTTCACACAGTCTGTATACGTGCCTTTCCTGAGAGGCCAGTGTTAGATTGCGATGCACCACTGGGTGTTTACTGTAACCCTTGGAGCTTCATATTGACGATGAAACACAGAAATTGCATCGGGATTGAATACAGTAGGCACAATGCCGACTTACGTCCAGGGGGAGTAATGCTTCAAACAGTCTCTATATGTGCCGTTACTGAGAGGCCAGTATGAGATGGCGACGCACCACTGGGAGTTTACTGTAACCCTTGGAGCTTCATATTGACTATGAAACACAGAAATTGCATCGGGATTTATATAGTAGGCAGAAGGCCGACTTACGTACAGGGGGAGGAATGTTTCAAACAGTCCGTATATGTGCCGTTACTGAGATGCCAGTATTAGATTGCGACGCACCACTGGGAGTTTACTGTAACCCTTGGAGCTTCATATTGACGATGAAACACAGAAATTGCATCGGGATTGAATATAGTAGGCACAATGTCGACTTACGTTCAGGGGGAGCAATGCTTCAAACAGTCTGTATACGTGCCTTTCCTGAGAGTTCAGTATTAGATTGCGACGCACCACTGGGTGTTTACTGTAACACTTGGAGCTTCATATTGACGATGAAACACAGAAATTGCATCGGGATTGAATATTGTAGGCACAATGCCGACTTACGTTCAGGGGAGCAATGCTTCAAAGAGTCTTTATATGTGCCGTTACAGAGAGGCCAGTATTAGATTGCGACGCACCACTGGGTGTTTACTGTAACCCTTGGAGCTTCATATTGACGATGAAACACAGAAATTGCTTCGGGATTGTATATAGTAGGCACAATGACGACTTAAGTCCAGGGGGACCAATGCTTCAAAGAGTCTGTGTACGTGGCTTTCCTGAGGGGCCAGTATTAGATTGCGACGCACCACTGGGTGTTTACTGTAACCCTTGGAGCTTCATATTGACGATGAAACACAGAAATTGCATCGTGATTGAATATAGGAAGCACAATGCCGTATTTCGTTCAGGAGGAGCTATGCTTCAAACAGTCAGTATACATGCCTTTCCTGAGAGGCCAGTGTTAGATTGCGATGCACCACTGGGTGTTTACTGTAACCCTTGGAGCTTCATATTGACTATGATACACAGAAATTGCATCGGGATTGAATATAGTAGGCACAATGCCGACTTACGTCCAGGGGGACAATGCTTCAAACAGTCTGTATATGTGCCTTTCCTGAGAGGCCAGTATTAGACTGCGACGCACCACTTGGAGTTTACTGTAACCCTTGGAGCTTCATATTGACTATGAAACACAGAAATTCCATCGGGATTGATATAGTAGGCAGAAGGCCGACTTACGTACAGGGGGAGGAATGTTTCAAACAGTCCGTAAATGTGCCGTTACTGAGATGCCAGTATTAGATTGCGACGCACCACTGGGAGTTTACTGTAACCCTTGGAGCTTCATATTGACGATGAAACACAGAAATTGCATCGGGATTGAATATAGTAGGCACAATGTCGACTTACGTTCAGGGGGAGCAATGCTTCAAACAGTCTGTATACGTGCCTTTCCTGAGAGTTCAGTATAAGATTGCGACGCACCACTGGGTGTTTACTGTAACACTTGGAGCTTCATATTGACGATGAAACACAGATATTGCATCGGGATTGAATATTGTAGGCACAATGCCGACTTACGTTCAGGGGAGCAATGCTTCAAAGAGTCTTTATATGTGCCGTTACAGAGAGGCCAGTATTAGATTGCGACGCACCACTGGGTGTTTACTGTAACCCTTGGAGCTTCATATTGACGATGAAACACAGAAATTGCTTCGGGATTGTATATAGTAGGCACAATGACGACTTAAGTCCAGGGGGACCAATGCTTCAAAGAGTCTGTGTACGTGCCTTTCCTGAGAGGCCAGTATTAGATTGCGACGCACCACTGGGTGTTTACTGTAACCCTTGGAGCTTCATATTGACGATGAAACACAGAAATTGCATCGGGATTGAATATAGTAGGCACAATGCCGACTTACGTTCAGGGGGAGCAATGCTGCAAACAGTCTGTATTCGTGCCGTTACTGTGAGGTCAGTATTAGATTGCGATGCACCACTGGATGTTTACTGTAACCCTTGGAGCTTCATACCGACGATGAAACACAATAATTGCATCTGGATTGAATATAGTAGGCACAATGCCGACTTAGGTCCAGGGGGGGCAATGCTTCATACAGTTGTATACGTACCTTTCCTGAGATTCCAGTATTAGATTGCGACGCACCACTGGGTGTTTACTGTAATCCCAGGAGCTTCATATTGACGATGAAACACAGAAAATGCATCGGGCTTGAATATAGTAGGCACAATGCCGACTTACGTCCAGGGGGAGTAATGCTTCAAACAATCTGTATACGTGTCTTTCCTGAGAGGCCAGTATTAGATTGCGACGCATCACTGGGTGTTCACTGTAACCCTTGGAGCTTCATATTGACGATGAAACACAGAAATTGCATCGGGATTGAATATAGTAGGCACAATGCCGACTTACGTCCAGGGGGAGCAATGCTTCAAACAGTCTGTATACGTGCCGTAACAGAGAGGCCAGTATTAGATTGCGACGCACCACTGGGTGTTTACTGTAACCCTTGGAGCTTCATATTGACGATGAAACACAGAAATTGCATCGGGATTGAATATAGAAGGCACAATGCAGACTTACGTCCAGGGGGAGTAATGCTTCAAACAGTCTGTATATGTGCCGTTACTGAGAGGCCAGTATTATATTGCGATGTACCACTGGGTGTTTACTGTAACCCTTGGAGCTTCATACTGACGATGAAACACAGAAATTGCATCGGGATTGAATGTAGTAGGGACAATTGACGATGAAACACAGAAATTGCATTGGGATTGAATATAGTAGGCACGAGGAGCAATGCTTGATACAGTTGTATACGTGCCTTTCATGAGAGGCCAGTATTAGACTGCGACGCATCACTGGGAATTTACTGTAACCCTTGGAGCTTCATATTGACGATGAAACACAGAAATTGCATCGGGATTGAGTATAGTGGGCACAATGCCGACTTACGTCCAGGGGGAGCAATGCTTCATACAGTTGTATACGTGCCTTTCCTGAGATTGCAGTATTAGATTGCGACGCACCACTGGGTGTTTACTGTAACCCTTGGAGCTTCATATTGACGATGAAACACAGAAATTGCATCGGGATTGAATATAGTAGGCACAATGCGAACTTACGTCCAGGGGGAGTAATGCTTCAAACGGCCTGTATACGTGCCTTTCCTGAGAGACCAGTATTAGATTGCGACGCATCACTGGGTGTTTACTGCCACCTTTTGATCTTCATATTCACGATGAAACACAGAAATTGCATCGGGATTGAATATAGTAGGCACAATGCAGACTTACGTCCAGGGGGAGTAATGCTTCAAACAGTCTGTATACGTGCCGTTACAGAGAGGCCAGTATTAGATTGAGACGCACCACTGGGTGTTTACTGTAACCCTTGGAGCTTCATACAGACGATGAAACACAGAAATTGCATCAGGATTGAATATAGTAGGCACAATGCCTACTTACGTCCAAAGGGAGCAATGCTTCATACAGTTGTATACGTGCCTTTCCTGAGATTCCAGTATTAGATTGCGACGCACCACTGGGTGTTTACTGTAACCCCTGGAGCTACATATTGACGATGAAACACAGAAATTGCATCGGGATTGAATATAGTAGGCACAATGCCGACTTACGTCCAGGGGGAGTAATGCTTCAAACAGTCTGTATATGTGCCGTTACTGAGAGGCCAGTATTAGATTGCGACGCACCACTGGGTGTTTACTGTAACCCTTGGAGCTTCATACAGACGATGAAACACAGAAATTGCATCGGGATTGAATATAGTAGGCACAATGCCTACTTACGTCCAGGGGGAGTAATGCTTCAAACGGCCTGTATACGTGCCTTTCCTGAGAGACCAGTATTAGATTGCGACGCATCACTGGGTGTTTACTGCCACCTTTTGATCTTCATATTCACGATGAAACACAGAAATTGCATCGGGATTGAATATAGTAGGCACAATGCCGACTTACGTCCAGGGGGAGTAATGCTTCAAACAGTCTGTATACGTGCCTTTCCTGAGAGGCCAGTATTAGACTGCGACGCACCACTGGGTGTTTACTGTAACCCTTGGAGCTTCATATTGAAGATGAAACACAGATATTGCATCGGGTTTGAATATAGTAGGCACAATGCCGACTAACGTCCAGGGGGAGCAATGCTTCAAACAGTCTGTATACGTGCCGTTACAGAGTTGCCAGTATTAGATTGCGACGCACCACTGGGTGTTTACTGTAACCCTTGGAGCTTCATATTGACGATGAAACACAGAAATTGCATCGGGATTGAATATAGTAGGCACAATGCCGACTTACGTCCAGGGGGAGCAATGCTTCAAACAGTCTGTATACGTGCCGTTACTGTGAGGTCAGTATTAGATTGCGACGCACCACTGGGTGTTTACTTTAACCCTTGGAGCTTCATATTGAGAATGAAACACAGAAATTGCATCGGCGTGAATATAGTAGGCACAATGCCGACTTACGTCCAGGGGGAGTAATGCTTCAAACAGTCTGTATACGTGCCTTTCCTGGGAGGCCAGTATTAGATTGCGACGCACCACTGGGTGTTTACTGTAACCCTCTGAGCTTCATATTGATGATGAATCACAGAAGTTGCATCGCGATTGAATATAGTAGGCAGAAGGCCGACTTTCGGCCAGGGGGTAGAATGCTTCAAACAGTCTGCATATGTGCCGTTACTGAGAGGTCAGTATTAGATTGCGACGCACGACTGGGAGTTTACTGTAACCCTTGGAGCTTCATATTGACTATGAAACACAGAAATTGCATCGTGATTGAATATAGGATGCACAATGCCGTATTTCGTTCAGGAGGAGCTATGCTTCACACAGTCTGTATACGTGCCTTTCCTGAGAGGCCAGTGTTAGATTGCGATGCACCACTGGGTGTTTACTGTAACGCTTGGAGCTTCATATTGACGATGAAACACAGAAATTGCATCGGGATTGAATACAGTAGGCACAATGCCGACTTTCGTTCAGGGGGAGCAATGCTTCAAACAGTCTGTATATGTGCCTTTCCTGAGAGGCCAGTATTAGACTGCGACGCACCACTGGGGGTTTACTGTAACCCTTGGAGCTTCGTATTGACGATGAAACGAAGAAATAGCATCGGCATTGAATATAGTAGGCACAATGCCGACTTACGTCCAGGGGGAGTAATGCTTCAAACAGTCTCTATATGTGCCGTTACTGAGAGGCCAGTATTAGATGGCGACGCACCACTGGGAGTTTACTGTAACCCTTGGAGCTTCATATTGACTATGAAACACAGAAATTGCATCGGGATTTATATAGTAGGCAGAAGGTCGACTTACGTACAGGGGGAGGAATGTTTCAAACAGTCCGTATATGTGCCGTTACTGAGATGCCAGTATTAGATTGCGACGCACCACTGGGAGTTTACTGTAACCCTTGGAGCTTCATATTGACGATGAAACACAGAAATTGCATCGGGATTGAATATAGTAGGCACAATGTCGACTTACGTTCAGGGGGAGCAATGCTTCAAACAGTCTGTATACGTGCCTTTCCTGAGAGTTCAGTATTAGATTGCGACGCACCACTGGGTGTTTACTGTAACACTTGGAGCTTCATATTGACGATGAAACACAGAAATTGCATCGGGATTGAATATTGTAGGCACAATGCCGACTTACGTTCAGGGGAGCAATGCTTCAAAGAGTCTTTATATGTGCCGTTACAGAGAGGCCAGTATTAGATTGCGACGCACCACTGGGTGTTTACTGTAACCCTTGGAGCTTCATATTGACGATGAAACACAGAAATTGCTTCGGGATTGTATATAGTAGGCACAATGACGACTTAAGTCCAGGGGGACCAATGCTTCAAAGAGTCTGTGTACGTGGCTTTCCTGAGAGGCCAGTATTAGATTGCGACCCACCACTGGGTGTTTACTGTAACCCTTGGAGCTTCATATTGACGATGAAACACAGAAATTGCATCGGGATTGAATATAGTAGGCACAATGCCGACTTACGTTCAGGGGGAGCAATGCTTCAAACAGTCTGTATTCGGGCCGTTACTGTGAGGTCAGTATTAGATTGCGATGCACCACTGGATGTTTACTGTAACCCTTGGAGCTTCATACCGACGATGAAACACAATAATTGCATCTGGATTGAATATAGTAGGCACAATGCCGACTTAGGTCCAGGGGGGGCAATGCTTCAAACAGTTGTATACGTACCTTTCCTGAGATTCCAGTATTGGATTGCGACGCACCACTGGGTGTTTACTGTAATCCCAGGAGCTTCATATTGACGATGAATCGCAGAAATTGCATCGGGCTTGAATATAGTAGGCACAATGCCGACATACGTCCAGGGGGAGTAATGCTTCAAACATTCTGTATACGTGTCTTTCCTGAGAGGCCAGTATTAGATTGCGACGCATCACTGGGTGTTCACAGTAACCCTTGGAGCTTCATAATGACGATGAAACACAGAAATTGCATCGGGATTGAATATAGTAGGCACAATGCCGACTTACGTCCAGGGGGAGCAATGCTTCAAACAGTCTGTATACGTGCCGTAACAAAAAGGCCAGTATTAGATTTCGACGCACCACTGGGTGTTTACTGTAACCCTTGGAGCTTCATATTGACGATGAAACACAGAAATTGCATCGGGATTGAATATAGTAGGCACAATGCAGACTTACGTCCAGGGGGAGTAATGCTTCAAACAGTCTGTATATGTGCCGTTACTGAGAGGCCAGTATTAGATTGCGATGCACCACTGGGTGTTTACTGTAACCCTTGGAGCTTCATACTGACGATGAAACACAGATATTGCATCGGGATTGAATGTAGTAGGCACAATTGACGATGAAACACAGAAATAGCATCGGGATTGAATATATAGGCACGAGGAGCAATGCTTGATACAGTTGTATACGTGCCTTTCATGAGAGGCCAGTATTAGACTGCGACGCATCACTGGGAATTTACTGTAACCCTTGGAGCTTCATATTGACGATGAAACACAGAAATTGCATCGGGATTGAGTATAGTGGGCACAATGCCGACTTACGTCCAGGGGGAGCAATGCTTCATACAGTTGTATACGTGCCTTTCCTGAGATTGCAGTATTAGATTGCGACGCACCACTGGGTGTTTACTGTAACCCTTGGAGCTTCATATTGACGATGAAACAAAGAAATTGCATCGGGAGTGAATATAGTAGCAAAATGACGACTTACGTCCAGGCGGAGTAATGCTTCAAACAGTCTGTATATGTACCGTTACTGAGAGGCCAGTATTAGATTGCGACGCACCACTGGGAGTTTACTGTAACCCTTGGCGCTTCATATTGTCAATGAAACACAGAAATTGCATCGGTATTGAATATAGAAGGCACAATGCCGACTTACGTCCAGGGGGAGTAATGCTTCAAACGGTCTGTATACGTGCCTTTCCTGAGAGACCAGTATTAGATTGCGACGCATCACTGGGTGTTTACTGCCACCTTTTGATCTTCATATTGACGATGAAACACAGAAATTGCATCGGGATTGAATATAGTAGGCACAATGCTGACTTACGTCCTAGGGTAGCAATGCTTCAAACAGTCTGTATACGTGCCGTTACAGAGAGGCCAGTATTAGATTGCGACGCACCACTGGGTGTTTACTGTAACCCTTGGAGCTTCATACAGACGATGAAACACAGAAATTGCATCGGGATTGAATATAGTAGGCACAATGCCTACTTACGTCCAAAGGGAGCAATGCTTCATACAGTTGTATACGTGCCTTTCCTGAGATTCCAGTATTAGATTGCGACGCACCACTGGGTGTTTACTGTAACCCCTGGAGCTACATATTGACGATGAAACACAGAAATTGCATCGGGATTGAATATAGTAGGCACAATGCCGACTTACGTCCAGGGGGAGTAATGCTTCAAACAGTCTGTATATGTGCCGTTACTGAGAGGCCAGTATTAGATTGCGACGCACCACTGGGTGTTTACTGTAACCCTTGGAGCTTCATACAGACGATGAAACACAGAAATTGCATCGGAATTGAATATAGTAGGCACAATGCCTACTTACGTCCAGGGGGAGCAATGCTTCATACAGTTGTACACGTGCCTTTCCTGAGATTCCAGTATTAGATTGCGACGCACCACTGGGTGTTTACTGTAACCCCTGGAGCTACATATTGACGATGAAACACAGAAATTGCATCGGGATTGAATATAGTAGGCACAATGCCGACTTACGTCCAGTGGGAGTAATGCTTCAAACAGTCTGTATACGTGCCTTTCCTGAGAGGCCAGTATTAGACTGCGACGCACCACTGGGTGTTTACTGTAACCCTTGGAGCTTCATATTGAAGATGAAACACAGATATTGCATCGGGTTTGAATATAGTAGGCACAAAGCCGACTAACGTCCAGGGGGAGCAATGCTTCAAACAGTCTGTATACGTGCCGTTACAGAGTTGCCAGTAAGAGATTGGGACGCACCACTGGGTGTTTACTGTAACCCTTGGAGCTTCATATTGACGATGACACACAGAAATTGCATCGGGATTGAATATAGTAGGCACAATGCCGACATACGTCCAGGGGGAGTAATGCTTCAAACAGTCTGTATATGTGCCGTTACTGAGAGGCCAGTATTAGATTGCGACGCACCACTGGGTGTTTACTGTAACCCTTGGAGCTTCATATTGACGATGTAACACAGAAATTGCATCGGGATTGAATATAGTAGGCACAATGCCGTCTTACGTCCAGGGGGAGCAATGCTTCAAACAGTCTGTATACGTGCCGTTACTGTGAGGTCAGTATTAGATTGCGACGCACCACTGGGTGTTTACTGTAACCCTTGGAGCTTCATATTGACGATGAAACAAAGAATTTGCATCGGGATTGAATATAGTAGTACAATGCCGACTTACGTCCAGGGGGAGTAATGCTTCAAACAGTCTGTATATGTACCGTTACTGAGAGGCCAGTATTAGATTGCGACGCACCACTGGGAGTTTACTGTAACCCTTGGCGCTTCATATTGTCGATGAAACACAGAAATTGCATCGGGATTGAATATAGAAGGCACAATGCCGACTTACGTCCAGGGGGAGTAATGCTTCAAATGGTCTGTATACGTGCCTTTACTCAGAGACCAGTATTAGATTGCGACGCATCACTGGGTGTTTACTGCCACCTTTTGATCTTCATATTGACGATGAAACACAGAAATTGCATCGGGATTGAATATAGTAGGCACAATGCTGACTTACGTCCTGGGGTAGCAATGCTTCAAACAGTCTGTATACGTGCCGTTACAGAGAGGCCAGGATTAGATTGCGACGCACCACTGGGTGTTTACTGTAACCCTTGGAGCTTCATACAGACGATGAAACACAGAAATTGCATCGGGATTGAATATAGTAGGCACAATGCCTACTTACGTCCAAAGGGAGCAATGCTTCATACAGTTGTATACGTGCCTTTCCTGAGATTCCAGTATTAGATTGCGACGCACCACTGGGTGTTTACTGTAACCCCTGGAGCTACATATTGACGATGAAACACAGAAATTGCATCGGGATTGAATATAGTGGGCACAATGCCGACTTACGTCTAGCGGGAGTAATGCTTCAAACAGTCTGTATATGTGCCGTTACTGAGAGGCCAGTATTAGATTGCGACGCACCACTGGGTGTTTACTGTAACCCTTGGAGCTTCATACAGACGATGAAACACAGAAATTGCATCGGGATTGAATATAGTAGGCACAATGCCTACTTACGTCCAGGGGGAGCAATGCTTCATACAGTTGTATACGTGCCTTTCCTGAGATTCCAGTATTAGATTGCGACGCACCACTGGGTGTTTACTGTAACCCCTGGAGCTACATATTGACGATGAAACACAGAAATTGCATCGGGATTGAATATAGTAGGCACAATGCCGACTTACGTCCAGTGGGAGTAATGCTTCAAACAGTCTGTATACGTGCCTTTCCTGAGAGGCCAGTATTAGACTGCGACGCACCACTGGGTGTTTACTGTAACCCTTGGAGCTTCATATTGAAGATGAAACACAGATATTGCATCGGGTTTGAATATAGTAGGCACAAAGCCGACTAACGTCCAGGGGGAGCAATGCTTCAAACAGTCTGTATACGTGCCGTTACAGAGTTGCCAGTAAGAGATTGGGACGCACCACTGGGTGTTTACTGTAACCCTTGGAGCTTCATATTGACGATGACACACAGAAATTGCATCGGGATTGAATATAGTAGGCACAATGCCGACATACGTCCAGGGGGAGTAATGCTTCAAACAGTCTGTATATGTGCCGTTACTGAGAGGCCAGTATTAGATTGCGACGCACCACTGGGTGTTTACTGTAACCCTTGGAGCTTCATATTGACGATGTAACACAGAAATTGCATCGGGATTGAATATAGTAGGCACAATGCCGTCTTACGTCCAGGGGGAGCAATGCTTCAAACAGTCTGTATACGTGCCGTTACTGTGAGGTCAGTATTAGATTGCGACGCACCACTGGGTGTTTACTGTAACCCTTGGAGCTTCATATTGACGATGAAACAAAGAATTTGCATCGGGATTGAATATAGTAGTACAATGCCGACTTACGTCCAGGGGGAGTAATGCTTCAAACAGTCTGTATATGTACCGTTACTGAGAGGCCAGTATTAGATTGCGACGCACCACTGGGAGTTTACTGTAACCCTTGGCGCTTCATATTGTCGATGAAACACAGAAATTGCATCGGGATTGAATATAGAAGGCACAATGCCGACTTACGTCCAGGGGGAGTAATGCTTCAAATGGTCTGTATACGTGCCTTTACTCAGAGACCAGTATTAGATTGCGACGCATCACTGGGTGTTTACTGCCACCTTTTGATCTTCATATTGACGATGAAACACAGAAATTGCATCGGGATTGAATATAGTAGGCACAATGCTGACTTACGTCCTGGGGTAGCAATGCTTCAAACAGTCTGTATACGTGCCGTTACAGAGAGGCCAGGATTAGATTGCGACGCACCACTGGGTGTTTACTGTAACCCTTGGAGCTTCATACAGACGATGAAACACAGAAATTGCATCGGGATTGAATATAGTAGGCACAATGCCTACTTACGTCCAAAGGGAGCAATGCTTCATACAGTTGTATACGTGCCTTTCCTGAGATTCCAGTATTAGATTGCGACGCACCACTGGGTGTTTACTGTAACCCCTGGAGCTACATATTGACGATGAAACACAGAAATTGCATCGGGATTGAATATAGTGGGCACAATGCCGACTTACGTCTAGCGGGAGTAATGCTTCAAACAGTCTGTATATGTGCCGTTACTGAGAGGCCAGTATTAGATTGCGACGCACCACTGGGTGTTTACTGTAACCCTTGGAGCTTCATACAGACGATGAAACACAGAAATTGCATCGGGATTGAATATAGTAGGCACAATGCCTACTTACGTCCAGGGGGAGCAATGCTTCATACAGTTGTATACGTGCCTTTCCTGAGATTCCAGTATTAGATTGCGACGCACCACTGGGTGTTTACTGTAACCCCTGGAGCTACATATTGACGATGAAACACAGAAATTGCATCGGGATTGAATATAGTAGGCACAATGCCGACTTACGTCCAGGGGGAGTAATGCTTCAAACAGTCTGTATACGTGCCTTTCCTGAGAGGCCAGTATTAGACTGCGACGCACCACTGGGTGTTTACTGTAACCCTTGGAGCTTCATATTGAAGATGAAACACAGAAATTGCAACGGGTTTGAATATAGTAGGCACAATGCCGACTAACGTCCAGGGGGAGCAATGCTTCAAACAGTCTGTATACGTGCCGTTACAGAGTTGCCAGTATTAGATTGCGACGCACCACTGGGTGTTTACTGTAACCCTTGGAGCTTCATATTGATGATGAAACACAGAAATTGCATCGGGATTGAATATAGTAGGCACAATGCCGACATACGTCCAGGGGGAGTAATGCTTCAAACAGTCTGTATATGTGCCGTTACTGAGAGGCCAGTATTAGATTGCGACGCACCACTGGGTGTTTACTGTAACCCTTGGAGCTTCATATTGACGATGAAACACAGAAATTGCATCGGGATTGAATATAGTGGGCACAATGCCGACTTACGTCCAGGGGGAGCAATGCTTCAAACAGTCTGTATACGTGCCGTTACTGTGAGGTCAGTATTAGATTGCGACGCACCACTGGGTGTTTACTGTAACCCTTGGAGCTTCATATTGACGATGAAACAAAGAAATTGCATCGGGATTGAATATAGTAGCACAATGCCGACTTACGTCCAGGGGGAGTAATGCTTCAAACAGTCTGTATATGTACCGTTACTGAGAGGCCAGTATTAGATTGCGACGAACCACTGGGAGTTTACTGTAACCCTTGGCGCTTCATATTGTCGATGAAACACAGAAATTGCATCGGGATTGAATATAGAAGGCACAATGCCGACTTACGTCCAGGGGGAGTAATGCTTCAAACGGTCTGTATACGTGCCTTTCCTGAGAGACCAGTATTAGATTGCGACGCATCACTGGGTGTTTACTGCCACCTTTTGATCTTCATATTGACGATGAAACACAGAAATTGCATCGGGATTGAATATAGTAGGCACAATGCTGACTTACGTCCTGGGGTAGCAATGCGTCAAACAGTCTGTATACGTGCCGTTACAGAGAGGCCAGTATTAGATTGCGACGCACCACTGGGTGTTTACTGTAACCCCTGGAGCTACATATTGACGATGAAACACAGAAATTGCATCGGGATTGAATATAGTAGGCACAATGCCGACTTACGTCCAGGGGGAGTAATGCTTCAAACAGTCTGTATACGTGCCTTTCCTGAGAGGCCAGTATTAGACTGCGACGCACCACTGGGTGTTTACTGTAACCCTTGGAGCTTCATATTGAAGACGAAACACAGAAATTGCATCGGGATTGAATATAGTAGGCACAATGCCGACTAACGTCCAGGGGGAGCAATGCTTCAAACAGTCTGTATACGTGCCGTTACAGAGTTGCCAGTATTAGATTGCGACGCACCACTGGGTGTTTACTGTAACCCTTGGAGCTTCATATTGACGATGAAACACAGAAATTGCATCGGGATTGAATATAGTAGGCACAATGCCGACATACGTCCAGGGGGAGTAATGCTTCAAACAGTCTGTATATGTGCCGTTACTGAGAGGCCAGTATTAGATTGCGATGCACCACTGGGTGTTTACTGTAACCCTTGGAGCTTCATACTGACGATGAAACACAGAAATTGCATCGGGATTGAATGTAGTAGGCACAATTGACGATGAAACACAGAAATAGCATTGGGATTGAATATAGTAGGCACGAGGAGCAATGCTTGATACAGTTGTATACGTGCCTTTCATGAGAGGCCAGTATTAGACTGCGACGCATCACTGGGAATTTACTGTAACCCTTGGAGCTTCATATTGACGGTGAAACACAGAAATTGCATCGGGATTGAGTATAGTGGGCACAATGCCGACTTACGTCCAGGGGGAGCAATGCTTCATACAGTTGTATACGTGCCTTTCCTGAGATTGCAGTATTAGATTGCGATGCACCACTGGGTGTTTACTGTAACCCTTGGAGCTTCATATTGACGATGAAACACAGAAATTGCATCGGGAGTGAATATAGTAGCAAAATGACGACTTACGTCCAGGCGGAGTAATGCTTCAAACAGTCTGTATATGTACCGTTACTGAGAGGCCAGTATTAGATTGCGACGCACCACTGGGAGTTTACTGTAACCCTTGGCGCTTCATATTGTCAATGAAACACAGAAATTGCATCGGGATTGAATATAGAAGGCACAATGCCGACTTACGTCCAGGGGGAGTAATGCTTCAAACGGTCTGTATACGTGCCTTTCCTGAGAGACCAGTATTAGATTGCGACGCATCACTGGGTGTTTACTGCCACCTTTTGATCTTCATATTGACGATGAAACACAGAAATTGCATCGGGATTGAATATAGTAGGCACAATGCTGACTTACGTCCTAGGGTAGCAATGCTTCAATCAGTCTGTATACGTGCCGTTACAGAGAGGCCAGTATTAGATTGCGACGCACCACTGGGTGTTTACTGTAACCCTTGGAGCTTCATACAGACGATGAAACACAGAAATTGCATCGGGATTGAATATAGTAGGCACAATGCCTACTTACGTCCAAAGGGAGCAATGCTTCATACAGTTGTATACGTGCCTTTCCTGAGATTCCAGTATTAGATTGCGACGCACCACTGGGTGTTTACTGTAACCCCTGGAGCTACATATTGACGATGAAACACAGAAATTGCATCGGGATTGAATATAGTAGGCACAATGCCGACTTACGTCCAGGGGGAGTAATGCTTCAAACAGTCTGTATATGTGCCGTTACTGAGAGGCCAGTATTAGATTGCGACGCACCACTGGGTGTTTACTGTAACCCTTGGAGCTTCATACAGACGATGAAACACAGAAATTGCATCGGAATTGAATATAGTAGGCACAATGCCTACTTACGTCCAGGGGGAGCAATGCTTCATACAGTTGTACACGTGCCTTTCCTGAGATTCCAGTATTAGATTGCGACGCACCACTGGGTGTTTACTGTAACCCCTGGAGCTACATATTGACGATGAAACACAGAAATTGCATCGGGATTGAATATAGTAGGCACAATGCCGACTTACGTCCAGTGGGAGTAATGCTTCAAACAGTCTGTATACGTGCCTTTCCTGAGAGGCCAGTATTAGACTGCGACGCACCACTGGGTGTTTACTGTAACCCTTGGAGCTTCATATTGAAGATGAAACACAGAAATTGCAACGGGTTTGAATATAGTAGGCACAATGCCGACTAACGTCCAGGGGGAGCAATGCTTCAAACAGTCTGTATACGTGCCGTTACAGAGTTGCCAGTATTAGATTGCGACGCACCACTGGGTGTTTACTGTAACCCTTGGAGCTTCATATTGATGATGAAACACAGAAATTGCATCGGGATTGAATATAGTAGGCACAATGCCGACATACGTCCAGGGGGAGTAATGCTTCAAACAGTCTGTATATGTGCCGTTACTGAGAGACCAGTATTAGATTGCGACGCACCACTGGGTGTTTACTGTAACCCTTGGAGTTTCATATTGACGATGAAACACAGAAATTGCATCGGGATTGAATATAGTGGGCACAATGCCGACTTACGTCCAGGGGGAGCAATGCTTCAAACAGTCTGTATACGTGCCGTTACTGTGAGGTCAGTATTAGATTGCGACGCACCACTGGGTGTTTACTGTAACCCTTGGAGCTTCATATTGACGATGAAACAAAGAAATTGCATCGGGATTGAATATAGTAGCACAATGCCGACTTACGTCCAGGGGGAGTAATGCTTCAAACAGTCTGTATATGTACCGTTACTGAGAGGCCAGTATTAGATTGCGACGAACCACTGGGAGTTTACTGTAACCCTTGGCGCTTCATATTGTCGATGAAACACAGAAATTGCATCGGGATTGAATATAGAAGGCACAATGCCGACTTACGTCCAGGGGGAGTAATGCTTCAAACGGTCTGTATACGTGCCTTTCCTGAGAGACCAGTATTAGATTGCGACGCATCACTGGGTGTTTACTGCCACCTTTTGATCTTCATATTGACGATGAAACACAGAAATTGCATCGGGATTGAATATAGTAGGCACAATGCTGACTTACGTCCTGGGGTAGCAATGCCTCAAACAGTCTGTATACGTGCCGTTACAGAGAGGCCAGTATTAGATTGCGACGCACCACTGGGTGTTTACTGTAACCCCTGGAGCTACATATTGACGATGAAACACAGAAATTGCATCGGGATTGAATATAGTAGGCACAATGCCGACTTACGTCCAGGGGGAGTAATGCTTCAAACAGTCTGTATACGTGCCTTTCCTGAGAGGCCAGTATTAGACTGCGACGCACCACTGGGTGTTTACTGTAACCCTTGGAGCTTCATATTGAAGACGAAACACAGAAATTGCATCGGGATTGAATATAGTAGGCACAATGCCGTCTAACGTCCAGGGGGAGCAATGCTTCAAACATTCTGTATACGTGCCGTTACAGAGTTGCCAGTATTAGATTGCGACGCACCACTGGGTGTTTACTGTAACCCTTGGAGCTTCATATTGACGATGAAACACAGAAATTGCATCGGGATTGAATATAGTAGGCACAATGCCGACATACGTCCAGGGGGAGTAATGCTTCAAACAGTCTGTATATGTGCCGTTACTGAGAGGCCAGTATTAGATTGCGATGCACCACTGGGTGTTTACTGTAACCCTTGGAGCTTCATACTGACGATGAAACACAGAAATTGCATCGGGATTGAATGTAGTAGGCACAATTGACGATGAAACACAGAAATAGCATTGGGATTGAATATAGTAGGCACGAGGAGCAATGCTTGATACAGTTGTATACGTGCCTTTCATGAGAGGCCAGTATTAGACTGCGACGCATCACTGGGAATTTACTGTAACCCTTGGAGCTTCATATTGACGGTGAAACACAGAAATTGCATCGGGATTGAGTATAGTGGGCACAATGCCGACTTACGTCCAGGGGGAGCAATGCTTCATACAGTTGTATACGTGCCTTTCCTGAGATTGCAGTATTAGATTGCGACGCACCACTGGGTGTTTACTGTAACCCTTGGAGCTTCATATTGACGATGAAACACAGAAATTGCATCGGGAGTGAATATAGTAGCAAAATGACGACTTACGTCCAGGCGGAGTAATGCTTCAAACAGTCTGTATATGTACCGTTACTGAGAGGCCAGTATTAGATTGCGACGCACCACTGGGAGTTTACTGTAACCCTTGGCGCTTCATATTGTCAATGAAACACAGAAATTGCATCGGGATTGAATATAGAAGGCACAATGCCGACTTACGTCCAGGGGGAGTAATGCTTCAAACGGTCTGTATACGTGCCTTTCCTGAGAGACCAGTATTAGATTGCGACGCATCACTGGGTGTTTACTGCCACCTTTTGATCTTCATATTGACGATGAAACACAGAAATTGCATCGGGATTGAATATAGTAGGCACAATGCTGACTTACGTCCTAGGGTAGCAATGCTTCAATCAGTCTGTATACGTGCCGTTACAGAGTTGCCAGTATTAGATTGCGACGCACCACTGGGTGTTTACTGTAACCCTTGGAGCTTCATATTGATGATGAAACACAGAAATTGCATCGGGATTGAATATAGTAGGCACAATGCCGACATACGTCCAGGGGGAGTAATGCTTCAAACAGTCTGTATATGTGCCGTTACTGAGAGGCCAGTATTAGATTGCGACGCACCACTGGGTGTTTACTGTAACCCTTGGAGCTTCATATTGACGATGAAACACAGAAATTGCATCGGGATTGAATATAGTGGGCACAATGCCGACTTACGTCCAGGGGGAGCAATGCTTCAAACAGTCTGTATACGTGCCGTTACTGTGAGGTCAGTATTAGATTGCGACGCACCACTGGGTGTTTACTGTAACCCTTGGAGCTTCATATTGACGATGAAACAAAGAAATTGCATCGGGATTGAATATAGTAGCACAATGCCGACTTACGTCCAGGGGGAGTAATGCTTCAAACAGTCTGTATATGTACCGTTACTGAGAGGCCAGTATTAGATTGCGACGAACCACTGGGAGTTTACTGTAACCCTTGGCGCTTCATATTGTCGATGAAACACAGAAATTGCATCGGGATTGAATATAGAAGGCACAATGCCGACTTACGTCCAGGGGGAGTAATGCTTCAAACGGTCTGTATACGTGCCTTTCCTGAGAGACCAGTATTAGATTGCGACGCATCACTGGGTGTTTACTGCCACCTTTTGATCTTCATATTGGCGATGAAACACAGAAATTGCATCGGGATTGAATATAGTAGGCACAATGCTGACTTACGTCCTGGGGTAGCAATGCCTCAAACAGTCTGTATACGTGCCGTTACAGAGAGGCCAGTATTAGATTGCGACGCACCACTGGGTGTTTACTGTAACCCCTGGAGCTACATATTGACGATGAAACACAGAAATTGCATCGGGATTGAATATAGTAGGCACAATGCCGACTTACGTCCAGGGGGAGTAATGCTTCAAACAGTCTGTATACGTGCCTTTCCTGAGAGGCCAGTATTAGACTGCGACGCACCACTGGGTGTTTACTGTAACCCTTGGAGCTTCATATTGAAGACGAAACACAGAAATTGCATCGGGATTGAATATAGTAGGCACAATGCCGTCTAACGTCCAGGGGGAGCAATGCTTCAAACAGTCTGTATACGTGCCGTTACAGAGTTGCCAGTATTAGATTGCGACGCACCACTGGGTGTTTACTGTAACCCTTGGAGCTTCATATTGACGATGAAACACAGAAATTGCATCGGGATTGAATATAGTAGGCACAATGCCGACATACGTCCAGGGGGAGTAATGCTTCAAACAGTCTGTATATGTGCCGTTACTGAGAGGCCAGTATTAGATTGCGATGCACCACTGGGTGTTTACTGTAACCCTTGGAGCTTCATACTGACGATGAAACACAGAAATTGCATCGGGATTGAATGTAGTAGGCACAATTGACGATGAAACACAGAAATAGCATTGGGATTGAATATAGTAGGCACGAGGAGCAATGCTTGATACAGTTGTATACGTGCCTTTCATGAGAGGCCAGTATTAGACTGCGACGCATCACTGGGAATTTACTGTAACCCTTGGAGCTTCATATTGACGGTGAAACACAGAAATTGCATCGGGATTGAGTATAGTGGGCACAATGCCGACTTACGTCCAGGGGGAGCAATGCTTCATACAGTTGTATACGTGCCTTTCCTGAGATTCCAGTATTAGATTGCGACGCACCACTGGGTGTTTACTGTAACCCTTGGAGCTTCATATTGACGATGAAACACAGAAATTGCATCGGGAGTGAATATAGTAGCAAAATGACGACTTACGTCCAGGCGGAGTAATGCTTCAAACAGTCTGTATATGTACCGTTACTGAGAGGCCAGTATTAGATTGCGACGCACCACTGGGAGTTTACTGTAACCCTTGGCGCTTCATATTGTCAATGAAACACAGAAATTGCATCGGGATTGAATATAGAAGGCACAATGCCGACTTACGTCCAGGGGGAGTAATGCTTCAAACGGTCTGTATACGTGCCTTTCCTGAGAGACCAGTATTAGATTGCGACGCATCACTGGGTGTTTACTGCCACCTTTTGATCTTCATATTGACGATGAAACACAGAAATTGCATCGGGATTGAATATAGTAGGCACAATGCTGACTTACGTCCTAGGGTAGCAATGCTTCAATCAGTCTGTATACGTGCCGTTACAGAGAGGCCAGTATTAGATTGCGACGCACCACTGGGTGTTTACTGTAACCCTTGGAGCTTCATACAGACGATGAAACACAGAAATTGCATCGGGATTGAATATAGTAGGCACAATGCCTACTTACGTCCAAAGGGAGCAATGCTTCATACAGTTGTATACGTGCCTTTCCTGAGATTCCAGTATTAGATTGCGACGCACCACTGGGTGTTTACTGTAACCCTTGGAGCTTCATACAGACGATGAAACACAGAAATTGCATCGGAATTGAATATAGTAGGCACAATGCCTACTTACGTCCAGGGGGAGCAATGCTTCATACAGTTGTACACGTGCCTTTCCTGAGATTCCAGTATTAGATTGCGACGCACCACTGGGTGTTTACTGTAACCCCTGGAGCTACATATTGACGATGAAACACAGAAATTGCATCGGGATTGAATATAGTAGGCACAATGCCGACTTACGTCCAGTGGGAGTAATGCTTCAAACAGTCTGTATACGTGCCTTTCCTGAGAGGCCAGTATTAGACTGCGACGCACCACTGGGTGTTTACTGTAACCCTTGGAGCTTCATATTGAAGATGAAACACAGATATTGCATCGGGTTTGAATATAGTAGGCACAAAGCCGACTAACGTCCAGGGGGAGCAATGCTTCAAACAGTCTGTATACGTGCCGTTACAGAGTTGCCAGTATTAGATTGCGACGCACCACTGGGTGTTTACTGTAACCCTTGGAGCTTCATATTGACGATGACACACAGAAATTGCATCGGGATTGAATATAGTAGGCACAATGCCGACATACGTCCAGGGGGAGTAATGCTTCAAACAGTCTGTATATGTGCCGTTACTGAGAGGCCAGTATTAGATTGCGACGCACCACTGGGTGTTTACTGTAACCCTTGGGGCTTCATATTGACGATGTAACACAGAAATTGCATCGGGATTGAATATAGTAGGCACAATGTCGTCTTACGTCCAGGGGGAGCAATGCTTCAAACAGTCTGTATACGTGCCGTTACTGTGAGGTCAGTATTAGATTGCGACGCACCACTGGGTGTTTACTGTAATCCTTGGAGCTTCATATTGACGATGAAACAAAGAAATTGCATCGGGATTGAATATAGTAGCACAATGCCGACTTACGTCCAGGGGGAGTAATGCTTCAAACAGTCTGTATATGTACCGTTACTGAGAGGCCAGTATTAGATTGCGACGCACCACTGGGAGTTTACTGTAACCCTTGGCGCTTCATATTGTCGATGAAACACAGAAATTGCATCGGGATTGAATATAGAAGGCACAATGCCGACTTACGTCCAGGGGGAGTAATGCTTCAAACGGTCTGTATACGTGCCTTTCCTCAGAGACCAGTATTAGATTGCGACGCATCACTGGGTGTTTACTGCCACCTTTTGATCTTCATATTGACGATGAAACACAGAAATTGCATCGGGATTGAATATAGTAGGCACAATGCTGACTTACGTCCTGGGGTAGCAATGCTTCAAACAGTCTGTATACGTGCCGTTACAGAGAGGCCAGGATTAGATTGCGACGCACCACTGGGTGTTTACTGTAACCCTTGGAGCTTCATACAGACGATGAAACACAGAAATTGCATCGGGATTGAATATAGTAGGCACAATGCCGACTTACGTCTAGCGGGAGTAATGCTTCAAACAGTCTGTATATGTGCCGTTACTGAGAGGCCAGTATTAGATTGCGACGCACCACTGGGTGTTTACTGTAACCCTTGGAGCTTCATACAGACGATGAAACACAGAAATTGCATCGGGATTGAATATAGTAGGCACAATGCCTACTTACGTCCAGGGGGAGCAATGCTTCATACTGTTGTATACGTGCCTTTCCTGAGATTCCAGTATTAGATTGCGACGCACCACTGGGTGTTTACTGTAACCCCTGGAGCTACATATTGACGATGAAACACAGAAATTGCATCGGGATTGAATATAGTAGGCACAATGCCGACTTACGTCCAGGGGGAGTAATGCTTCATACAGTCTGTATACGTGCCTTTCCTGAGAGGCCAGTATTAGACTGCGACGCACCACTGGGTGTTTACTGTAACCCTTGGAGCTTCATATTGAAGATGAAACACAGAAATTGCAACGGGTTTGAATATAGTAGGCACAATGCCGACTTACGTCCAGGGGGAGCAATGCTTCAAACAGTCTTTATACGTGCCGTTACAGAGTTGCCAGTATTAGATTGCGACGCACCACTGGGTGTTTACTGTAACCCTTGGAGCTTCATATTGACGATGAAACACAGAAATTGCATCGGGATTGAATATAGTAGGAACAATGCCGACATACGTCCAGGGGGAGTAATGCTTCAAACAGTCTGTATATGTGCCGTTACTGAGAGGCCAGTATTAGATTGCAACGCACCACTGGGTGTTTACTGTAACCCTTGGAGCTTCATATTGACGATGAAACACAGAAATTGCATCGGGATTGAATATAGTGGGCACAATGCCGACTTACGTCCAGGGGGAGCAATGCTTCAAACAGTCTGTATACGTGCCGTTACTGTGAGGTCAGTATTAGATTGCGACGCACCACTGGGTGTTTACTGTAACCCTTGGAGCTTCATATTGACGATGAAACAAAGAAATTGCATCGGGATTGAATATAGTAGCACAATGCCGACTTACGTCCAGGGGGAGTAATGCTTCAAACAGTCTGTATATGTACCGTTACTGAGAGGCCAGTATTAGATTGCGACGCACCACTGGGAGTTTACTGTAACCCTTGGCGCTTCATATTGTCGATGAAACACAGAAATTGCATCGGGATTGAATATAGAAGGCACAATGCCGACTTACGTCCAGGGGGAGTAATGCTTCAAACGGTCTGTATACGTGCCTTTCCTGAGAGACCAGTATTAGATTGCGACGCATCACTGGGTGTTTACTGCCACCTTTTGATCTTCATATTGACGATGAAACACAGAAATTGCATCGGGATTGAATATAAGAAACACAATGCCGACTTTCGTTCAGGGGGAGCTATGCTTGAAACGGTCTGTATACGTGCCTTTCCTGAGAGGCCAGTGTTAGATTGCGATGCACCACTGGGTGTTTACTGTAACCCTTGGAGCTTCATATTGACGATGAAACACAGAAATTGCATCGGGATTGAATATAGTAGGCACAATGCATACTTACGTCCAGGGGGAGCAATGCTTCAAACATACAGTATACGTGCCTTTCCTGAGAGGCCAGTATTAGACTGCGACGCACCACTGGGAGTTTACTGTAACCCTTGGAGCTTCATATTGACGATGAAACAAAGAAATTGCATCGGGATTGTATATAGTAGGCACAAAGCCGACTTACGTCCAGGGGGAGGAATGCTTCAAACAGTCTGTATATGTGCCGTTACTGAGAGTCCAGTATTAGATTGCGACGCACCACTGGGTGTTTACTGTAACCCTTGGAGCTTCATATTGACGATGAAACACAGAAATTGCATCGGGATTGAATATAGTAGGCACAATGCCGCCTTACGTCCAGGGGGAGCAATGCTTCAAACAGTCTGTATACGTGCCGTTACTGTGAGGTCAGTATTAGATTGCGACGCACCACTGGGTGTTTACTGTAACCCTTGGAGCTTCATATTGACGATGAAACAAAGAAATTGCATCGGGATTGAATATAGTAGCACAATGCCGACTTACGTCCAGGGGGAGTAATGCTTCAAACAGTCTGTATATGTACCGTTACTGAGAGGCCAGTATTAGATTGCGACGCACCACTGGGGGTTTACTGTAACCCCTGGCGCTTTATATTGTCGATGAAACACAGAAATTGCATCGGGATTGAATATAGTAGGCACAATATCGACTTACGTCCAGGGAGAGCAATGCTTCAAACAGTCTGTATACGTACCTTTCCTGAGAGGCCAGTATTAGACTGCGACGCACCACTGGGAGTTTACTGTAACCCTTGGACCTTCATATTGACGATGAAACACAGAAATTGCATCTGGATTGAATATAGTAGGCACAATGCCTACTTACGTCCAAAGGGAGCAATGCTTCATACAGTTGTATTCGTGCCTTTCCTGAGATGCCAGTATTAGATTGCGACGCACCACTGGGTGTTTACTGTAACCCCTGGAGCTACATATTGACGATGAAACACAGAAATTGCATCGGGATTGAATATAGTAGGCACAATGCCGACTTACGTCCAGGGGGAGTAATGCTTCAAACAGTCTGTATACGTGCCTTTCCTGAGAGGCCAGTATTAGACTGCGACGCACCACTGGGTGTTTACTGTAACCCTTGGAGCTTCATATTGAAGACGAAACAGAGAAATTGCATCGGGATTGAATATAGTAGGCACAATGCCGACTAACGTCCAGGGGGAGCAATGCTTCAAACAGTCTGTATACGTGCCGTTACAGAGTTGCTAGTATTAGATTGCGACGCACCACTGGGTGTTTACTGTAACCCTTGGAGCTTCATATTGACGATGAAACACAGAAATTGCATCGGGATTGAATATAGTAGGCACAATGCCGACATACGTCCAGGGGGAGTAATGCTTCAAACAGTCTGTATATGTGCCGTTACTGAGAGGCCAGTATTAGATTGCGACGCACCACTGGGTGTTTACTGTAACCCTTGGAGCTTCATATTGACGATGAAACACAGAAATTGCATCGGGATTGAATATAGTAGGCACAATGCCGACTTACGTCCAGGGGGAGCAATGCTTCAAACAGTCTGTATACGTGCCGTTACTGTGAGGTCAGTATTAGATTGCGACGCACCACTGGGTGTTTACTGTAACCCTTGGAGCTTCATATTGACGATAAAACAAAGACACTGCATCGGGATTGAATATAGTAGCACAATGCCGACTTACGTCCAGGGGGAGTAATGCTTCAAACAGTCTGTATATGTACCGTTACTGAGAGGCCAGTATTAGATTGCGACGCACCACTGGGGGTTTACTGTAACCCTTGGCGCTTTATATTGTCGATGAAACACAGAAATTGCATCGGGATTGAATATAGAAGGCACAATGCCGACTTACGTCCAGGGGGAGTAATGCTTCAAACGGTCTGTATACGTACCTTTCCTGAGCGGCCAGTATTAGATTGCGACGCATCACTGGGTGTTTACTGCCACCTTTTGTTCTTCATATTGACGGTGAAACACAGAAATTGCATCGGGATTGAATATAGTAGGCACAATGCCGACTTACGTCCTGGGGTAGCAATGCTTCAAACAGTCTGTATACGTGCCGTTACAGAGAGGCCAGTATTAGATTGCGACGCACCACTGGGTGTTTACTGTAACCCTTGGAACATCATATTGACGATGATACACATAATTTGCATCGGGATTGAATATAGTAGGCACAATGCCGACTTACGTCCAGGGGGAGTAATGCTTCCAACAGTCTGTATATGTGCCGTTACTGAGAGGCCAGTATTAGATTGCGACGCACCACTGGGTGTTTACTGAAACCCTTGGAGCTTCATACTGACGATGAAACACAGAAATTGCATCGGGATTGAATATAGTAGGCACAATGCCTACTTACGTCCAGGGGGAGCAATGCTTCATACAGTTGTATACGTGCCTTTCCTGAGATTCCAGTATTAGATTGCGACGCACCACTGGGTGTTTACTGTAACCCCTGGAGCTACATATTGACGATGAAACACAGAAATTGCATCGGGATTGAATATAGTAGGCACAATGACGACTTACGTCCAGGGGGAGTAATGCTTCAAACAGTCTGTATACGTGCCTTTCCTGAGAGGCCAGTATTAGACTGCGACGCACCACTGGGTGTTTACTGTAACCCTTGGAGCTTCATATTGAAGATGAAACACAGAAATTGCATCGAGATTGAATATAGTAGGCACAATGCCGACTAACGTCCAGGGGGAACAATGCTTCAAACAGTCTGTATACGTGCCGCTACAGAGTTGCCAGTATTAGATTGCGACGCACCACTGGGTGTTTACTGTAACCCTTGGAGCTTCATATTGACGATGAAACACAGAAATTGCATCGGGATTGAATATAGTAGGCACAATGCCGACATACGTCCAGGGGGAGTAATGGTTCAAACAGTCTGTATATGTGCCGTTACTGAGAGGCCAGTATTAGATTGCGACGCACCACTGGGTGTTTACTGTAACCCTTGAAGCTTCATATTGACGATGAAACACAGAAATTGCATCGGGATTGAATATAGTAGGCACAATGCCGACTTACGTCCAGGGGGAGCAATGCTTCAAACAGTCTGTATACGTGCCGTTACTGTGAGGTCAGTATTAGATTGCGACGCACCACTGGGTGTTTACTGTAACCCATGGAGCTTCATATTGACGATGAAACACAGAAATTGCATCGGGATTGAATATAGCAGGCAAAAGGCCGACTTACGTCCAGGGGGAGGAATGCTTCAAACAGTCTGTATATGTGCCGTTACTGAGAGGCCAATATTAGATTGCGGCGCACCACTGGGTGTTTACTGTACCCCTTGGAGCTTTATATTGACGATGAAACACAGAAATTGCATCGGGATTGAATATAGTAGGCACAATATCGACTTACGTCCAGGGAGAGCAATGCTTCAAACAGTCTGTATACGTACCTTTCCTGAGAGGCCAGTATTAGACTGCGACGCGCCACTGGGAGTTTACTGTAACCCTTGGAGCTTCATATTAACGATGAAACACAGAAATTGCATCGAGATTGAATGCAGTAGGCACAATGCCGACTTACGTCCAGGGGGAGCAATGCTTCCAACAGTCTGTATACGTACCTTACCTGAGAGGCCAGTATTAGATTGCGACGCACCACTGGGAGGTTACTGTAACCCTTGGAGCTACATAATGACCATGAAACACAGAAATTGCATCGGGATTGAATATAGTAGGTACAATGCCGACTTACGTCCAGGGGGAGCAATGCTTCAAACAGTCTGTATACGTGCCTTTCCTGAGAGGCCAGTATTAGACTGCGACGCACCACTGGGAGTTTAATATAACCCTTGGAGCTTCATATTGACGATGAAACAAAGAAATTGCATCGGGATTGAATATAGTTGGCACAATGCCGACTTACGTCCAGGGGGAGTAATGCTTCCAACAGTCTGTATATGTGCCGTTACTGAGAGGCCAGTATTAGATTGCGACGCACCACTGGGAGTTTACTATAACCCTTGGAGCTTCATATTGACTATGAAACACAGAAATTGCATCGGGATTGAATATAGTAGGCAGAAGGCCGACTTACGTCCAGGGGGAGGAATGCTTCAAACAGTCTGTATATGTGCCGTTACTGAGAGGCCGGTATTAGATTGCGACGCACCACTGGGTGTTTACTGTAACCCTTGGAGCTTTATATTGACGATGAAACACAGAAATTGCATCGGGATTGAATATAGTAGGCACAATGTCGACTTACGTCCAGGGGGAGCAATTCTTCAAACAGTCTGTATACGTACCTTACCTGAGAGGCCAGTATTAGATTGCGACGCACCACTGGGAGGTTACTGTAACCCTTGGAGCTACATAATGACCATGAAACACAGAAATTGCATCGGGATTGAATATAGTAGGTACAATGCCGACTTACGTCCAGGGGGAGCAATGCTTCAAACAGTCTGTATACGTGCCTTTCCTGAGAGGCCAGTATTAGACTGCGACGCACCACTGGGAGTTTAATGTAACGCTTGGAGCTTCATATTGACGATGAAACAAAGAAATTGCATCGGGATTGAATATAGTTGGCACAATGCCGACTTACGTCCAGGGGGAGTAATGCTTCCAACAGTCTGTATATGTGCCGTTACTGAGAGGCCAGTATTAGATTGCGACGCACCACTGGGAGTTTACTATAACCCTTGGAGCTTCATATTGACTATGAAACACAGAAATTGCATCGGGATTGAATATAGTAGGCAGAAGATCGACTTACGTACAGGGGGAGGAATGCTTCAAACAGTCTGTATACGTGCCTTTCCTGAGAGGCCAGTATTAGACTGCGACGCACCACTGGGAATTTACTGTAACCCTTGGAGCTTCATATTGACGATGAAACACAGAAATTGCATCGGGATTAAATATAAGAAACACAATGCCGACTTTCGTTCAGGGGGAGCTATGCTTGAAGCGGTCTGTATACGTGCCTTTCCTGAGAGGCCAGTGTTAGATTGCGATGCACCACTGGGTGTTTACTGTAACCCTTGGAGCTTCATATTGACGATGAAACACAGAAATTGCATCGGGATTGAATATAGTAGGCACAATGCATACTTACGTCCAGGGGGAGCAATGCTTCAAACATACAGTATACGTGCCTTTCCTGAGAGGCCAGTATTAGACTGCGACGCACCACTGGGAGTTTACTGTAACCCTTGGAGCTTCATATTGACGATGAAACAAAGAAATTGCATCGGGATTGTATATAGTAGGCACAAAGCCGACTTACGTCCAGGGGGAGGAATGCTTCAAACAGTCTGTATATGTGCCGTTACTGAGAGTCCAGTATTAGATTGCGACGCACCACTGGGTGTTTACTGTAACCCTTGGAGCTTCATATTGACGATGAAACACAGAAATTGCATCGGGA
Source organism: Schistocerca cancellata (assembly GCF_023864275.1). NCBI lineage: Eukaryota > Metazoa > Arthropoda > Insecta > Orthoptera > Acrididae > Schistocerca > Schistocerca cancellata. The sequence goes on along the minus strand of NC_064634.1, from coordinate 465,657,232 downwards.
TTGAATATAGTAGGCACAATGCCGCCTTACGTCCAGGGGGAGCAATGCTTCAAACAGTCTGTATACGTGCCGTTACTGTGAGGTCAGTATTAGATTGCGACGCACCACTGGGTGTTTACTGTAACCCTTGGAGCTTCATATTGACGATGAAACAAAGAAATTGCATCGGGATTGAATATAGTAGCACAATGCCGACTTACGTCCAGGGGGAGTAATGCTTCAAACAGTCTGTATATGTACCGTTACTGAGAGGCCAGTATTAGATTGCGACGCACCACTGGGGGTTTACTGTAACCCCTGGCGCTTTATATTGTCGATGAAACACAGAAATTGCATCGGGATTGAATATAGTAGGCACAATATCGACTTACGTCCAGGGAGAGCAATGCTTCAAACAGTCTGTATACGTACCTTTCCTGAGAGGCCAGTATTAGACTGCGACGCACCACTGGGAGTTTACTGTAACCCTTGGACCTTCATATTGACGATGAAACACAGAAATTGCATCGAGATTGAATGCAGTAGGCACAATGTCGACTTACGTCCAGGGGGAGCAATGCTTCAAACAGTCTGTATACGTACCTTACCTGAGAGGCCAGTATTAGATTGCGACGCACCACTGGGAGGTTACTGTAACCCTTGGAGCTTCATATTGACGATGAAACACAAAAATTGCATCGGGATTGAATATAGTAGGCACAATGCCGACATACGTCCAGGGGGAGTAATGCTTCAAACAGTCTGTATATGTGCCGTTACTGAGAGGCCAGTATTAGATTGCGACGCACCACTGGGTGTTTACTGTAACCCTTGGAGCTTCATATTGACGATGAAACACAGAAATTGCATCGGGATTGAATATAGTAGGCACAATGCCGCCTTACGTCCAGGGGGAGCAATGCTTCAAACAGTCTGTATACGTGCCGTTACTGTGAGGTCAGTATTAGATTGCGACGCACCACTGGGTGTTTACTGTAACCCTTGGAGCTTCATATTGACGATGAAACACAGAAATTGCATCGGGATTGAATATAGTAGGCACAATGCCGCCTTACGTCCAGGGGGAGCAATGCTTCAAACAGTCTGTATACGTGCCGTTACTGTGAGGTCAGTATTAGATTGCGACGCACCACTGGGTGTTTACTGTAACCCTTGGAGCTTCATATTGACGATGAAACAAAGAAATTGCATCGGGATTGAATATAGTAGCACAATGCCGACTTACGTCCAGGGGGAGTAATGCTTCAAACAGTCTGTATATGTACCGTTACTGAGAGGCCAGTATTAGATTGCGACGCACCACTGGGGGTTTACTGTAACCCCTGGCGCTTTATATTGTCGATGAAACACAGAAATTGCATCGGGATTGAATATAGTAGGCACAATATCGACTTACGTCCAGGGAGAGCAATGCTTCAAACAGTCTGTATACGTACCTTTCCTGAGAGGCCAGTATTAGACTGCGACGCACCACTGGGAGTTTACTGTAACCCTTGGACCTTCATATTGACGATGAAACACAGAAATAGCATCGAGATTGAATGCAGTAGGCACAATGTCGACTTACGTCCAGGGGGAGCAATGCTTCCAACAGTCTGTATACGTACCTTACCTGAGAGGCCAGTATTAGATTGCGACGCACCACTGGGAGGTTACTGTAACCCTTGGAGCTTCATATTGACGATGAAACACAAAAATTGCATCGGGATTGAATATAGTAGGCACAATGCCGACATACGTCCAGGGGGAGTAATGCTTCAAACAGTCTGTATATGTGCCGTTACTGAGAGGCCAGTATTAGATTGCGACGCACCACTGGGTGTTTACTGTAACCCTTGGAGCTTCATATTGACGATGAAACACAGAAATTGCATCGGGATTGAATATAGTAGGCACAATGCCGCCTTACGTCCAGGGGGAGCAATGCTTCAAACAGTCTGTATACGTGCCGTTACTGTGAGGTCAGTATTAGATTGCGACGCACCACTGGGTGTTTACTGTAACCCTTGGAGCTTCATATTGACGATGAAACACAGAAATTGCATCGGGATTGAATATAGTAGGCACAATGCCGCCTTACGTCCAGGGGGAGCAATGCTTCAAACAGTCTGTATACGTGCCGTTACTGTGAGGTCAGTATTAGATTGCGACGCACCACTGGGTGTTTACTGTAACCCTTGGAGCTTCATATTGACGATGAAACAAAGAAATTGCATCGGGATTGAATATAGTAGCACAATGCCGACTTACGTCCAGGGGGAGTAATGCTTCAAACAGTCTGTATATGTACCGTTACTGAGAGGCCAGTATTAGATTGCGACGCACCACTGGGGGTTTACTGTAACCCCTGGCGCTTTATATTGTCGATGAAACACAGAAATTGCATCGGGATTGAATATAGTGGGCACAATATCGACTTACGTCCAGGGAGAGCAATGCTTCAAACAGTCTGCATACGTACCTTTCCTGAGAGGCCAGTATTAGACTGCGACGCACCACTGGGAGTTTACTGTAACCCTTGGACCTTCATATTGACGATGAAACACAGAAATTGCATCGAGATTGAATGCAGCAGGCACAATGCCGACTTACGTCCAGGGGGAGCAATGCTTCCAACAGTCTGTATACGTACCTTGCCTGAGAGGCCAGGATTAGATTGCGACGCACCACTGGGAGGTTACTGTAACCCTTGGAGCTTCATATTGACGATGAAACACAAAAATTGCATCGGGATTGAATATAGTAGGCACAATGCCGACATACGTCCAGGGGGAGTAATGCTTCAAACAGTCTGTATATGTGCCGTTACTGAGAGGCCAGTATTAGATTGCGACGCACCACTGGGTGTTTACTGTAACCCTTGGAGCTTCATATTGACGATGAAACACAGAAATTGCATCGGGATTGAATATAGTAGGCACAATGCCGCCTTACGTCCAGGGGGAGCAATGCTTCAAACAGTCTGTATACGTGCCGTTACTGTGAGGTCAGTATTAGATTGCGACGCACCACTGGGTGTTTACTGTAACCCTTGGAGCTTCATATTGACGATGAAACAAAGAAATTGCATCGGGATTGAATATAGTAGCACAATGCCGACTTACGTCCAGGGGGAGTAATGCTTCAAACAGTCTGTACATGTACCGTTACTGAGAGGCCAGTATTAGATTGCGACGCACCACTGGGGGTTTACTGTAACCCTTGGCGCTTCATATTGTCGATGAAACACAGAAATTGCATCGGGATTGAATATAGAAGGCACAATGCCGACTTACGTCCAGGGGGAGTAATGCTTCAAACGGTCTGTATACGTGCCTTTCCTGAGCGGCCAGTATTAGATTGCGACGCATCACTGGGTGTTTACTGCCACCTTTTGTTCTTCATATTGACGGTGAAACACAGAAATTGCATCGGGATTGAATATAGTAGGCACAATGCCGACTTACGTCCTGGGGTAGCAATGCTTCAAACAGTCTGTATACGTGCCGTTACGGAGAGGCCAGTATTAGATTGCGACGCACCACTGGGAGTTTACTGTAACCCTTGGAACATCATATTGACGATGATACACATAAATTGCATCGGGATTGAATATAGTAGGCACAATGCCGACTTACGTCCAGGGGGAGTAATGCTTCAAACAGTCTGTATATGTGCCGTTACTGAGAGGCCAGTATTAGATTGCGACGCACCACTGGGTGTTTACTGAAACCCTTGGAGCTTCATACTGACGATGAAACACAGAAATTGCATCGGGATTGAATATAGTAGGCACAATGCCTACTTACGTCCAGGGGGAGCAATGCTTCATACAGATGTATACGTGCCTTTCCTGAGATTCCAGTATTAGATTGCGACGCACCACTGGGTGTTTACTGTAACCCCTGGAGCTACATATTGACGATGAAACACAGAAATTGCATCGGGATTGAATATAGTAGGCACAATTACGACTTACGTCCAGGGGGAGTAATGCTTCAAACAGTCTGTATACGTGCCTTTCCTGAGAGGCCAGTATTAGACTGCGACGCACCACTGGGTGTTTACTGTAACCCTTGGAGCTTCATATTGACGATGAAACAAAGAAATTGCATCGGGATTGAATATAGTAGCACAATGCCGACTTACGTCCAGGGGGAGGAATGCTTCAAACAGTCTGTATATGTACCGTTACTGAGAGGCCAGTACTAGATTGCGACGCACCACTGGGGGTTTACTGTAACCCCTGGCGCTTTATATTGTCGATGAAACACAGAAATTGCATCGGGATTGAATATAGTAGGCACAATATCGACTTACGTCCAGGGAGAGCAATGCTTCAAACAGTCTGTATACGTACCTTTCCTGAGAGGCCAGTATTAGACTGCGACGCACCACTGGGAGTTTACTGTAACCCTTGGACCTTCATATTGACGATGAAACACAGAAATTGCATCGAGATTGAATGCAGTAGGCACAATGCCGACTTACGTCCAGGGGGAGCAATGCTTCCAACAGTCTGTATACGTACCTTACCTGAGAGGCCAGTATTAGATTGCGACGCACCACTGGGAGGTTACTGTAACCCTTGGAGCTTCATATTGACGATGAAACACAAAAATTGCATCGGGATTGAATATAGTAGGCACAATGCCGACATACGTCCAGGGGGAGTAATGCTTCAAATAGTCTTAATATGTGCCGTTACTGAGAGGCCAGTATTAGATTGCGACGCACCACTGGGTGTTTACTGTAACCCTTGGAGCTTCATATTGACGATGAAACACAGAAATTGCATCGGGATTGAATATAGTAGGCACAATGCCGCCTTACGTCCAGGGGGAGCAATGCTTCAAACCGTCTGTATACGTGCCGTTACTGTGAGGTCAGTATTAGATTGCGACGCACCACTGGGTGTTTACTGTAACCCTTGGAGCTTCATATTGACGATGAAACAAAGAAATTGCATCGGGATTGAATATAGTAGCACAATGCCGACTTACGTCCAGGGGGAGTAATGCTTCAAACAGTCTGTACATGTACCGTTACTGAGAGGCCAGTATTAGATTGCGACGCACCACTGGGGATTTACTGTAACCCTTGGCGCTTCATATTGTCGATGAAACACAGAAATTGCATCGGGATTGAATATAGAAGGCACAATGCCGACTTACGTCCAGGGGGAGTAATGCTTCAAACGGTCTGTATACGTGCCTTTCCTGAGCGGCCAGTATTAGATTGCGACGCATCACTGGGTGTTTACTGCCACCTTTTGTTCTTCATATTGACGGTGAAACACAGAAATTGCATCGGGATTGAATATAGTAGGCACAATGCCGACTTACGTCCTGGGGTAGCAATGCTTCAAACAGTCTGTATACGTGCCGTTACGGAGAGGCCAGTATTAGATTGCGACGCACCACTGGGAGTTTACTGTAACCCTTGGAACATCATATTGACGATGATACACATAAATTGCATCGGGATTGAATATAGTAGGCACAATGCCGACTTACGTCCAGGGGGAGTAATGCTTCAAACAGTCTGTATATGTGCCGTTACTGAGAGGCCAGTATTAGATTGCGACGCACCACTGGGTGTTTACTGAAACCCTTGGAGCTTCATACTGACGATGAAACACAGAAATTGCATCGGGATTGAATATAGTAGGCACAATGCCTACTTACGTCCAGGGGGATCAATGCTTCATACAGATGTATACGTGCCTTTCCTGAGATTCCAGTATTAGATTGCGACGCACCACTGGGTGTTTACTGTGACCCCTGGAGCTACATATTGACGATGAAACACAGAAATTGCATCGGGATTGAATATAGTAGGCACAATTACGACTTACGTCCAGGGGGAGTAATGCTTCAAACAGTCTGTATACGTGCCTTTCCTGAGAGGCCAGTATTAGACTGCGACGCACCACTGGGTGTTTACTGTCACCCTTGGAGCTTCATATTGAAGATGAAACACAGAAATTGCATCGGGATTGAATATAGTAGGCACAATGCCGACTAACGTCCAGGGGGAGCAATGCTTCAAACAGTCTGTATACGTGCCGTTACAGAGTTGCCAGTATTAGATTGTGACGCACCACTGGGTGTTTACTGAAACCCTTGGAGCTTCATATTGACGATGAAACACAGAAATTGCATCGGGATTGAATATAGTAGGCACAATGCCGACATACGTCCAGGGGGAGTAATGCTTCAAACAGTCTGTATATGTGCCGTTACTGAGAGGTCAGTATTAGATTGCGACGCACCACTGGGTGTTTACTGTAACCCTTGGAGCTTCATATTGACGATGAAACATAGAAATTGCATCGGGATTGAATATAGTAGGCACAATGCCGACTTACGTCCAGGGGGAGCACTGCTTCAAACAGTCTGTATACGTGCCGTTACTGTGAGGTCAGTATTAGATTGCGACGCACGACTGGGTGTTTACTGTAACCCTTGGAGCTTCATATTGTCGATGAAACACAGAAATTGCATCGGGATTGAATATAGAAGGCACAATGCCGACTTACGTCCAGGGGGAGCAATGCTTCAAACGGTCTGTATACGTGCCTTTCCTGAGCGGCCAGTATTAGATTGCGACGCATCACTGGGTGTTTACTGCCACCTTTTGTTCTTCATATTGACGGTGAAACACAGAAATTGCATCGGGATTGAATATAGTAGGCACAACGCCGACTTACGTCCTGGGGTAGCAATGCTTCAAACAGTCTGTATACGTGCCGTTACAGAGAGGCCAGTATTAGATTGCGACGCACCACTGGGTGTTTTTTGTAACCCTTGGAACATCATATTGACGATGATACACATAAATTGCATCGGGATTGAATATAGTAGGCACAATGCCGACTTACGTCCAGGGGGAGTAATGCTTGAAACAGTCTGTATATGTGCCCTTACTGAGAGGCCAGTATTAGATTGCGACGCACCACTGGGTGTTTACTGAAACCCTTTGAGCTTCATACTGACGATGAAACACAGAAATTGCATCGGGATTGAATATAGTAGGCACAATGCCTACTTACGTCCAGGGGGAGCAATGCTTCATACAGTTGTATACGTGCCTTTCCTGAGATTCCAGTATTAGATTGCGACGCACCACTGGGTGTTTACTGTAACCCCTGGAGCTACATATTGACGATGAAACACAGAAATTGCATCGGGATTGAATATAGTAGGCACAATGACGACTTACGTCCAGGGGGAGTAATGCTTCAAACAGTCTGTATACGTGCCTTTCCAGAGAGGCCAGTATTAGACTGCGACGCACCACTGGGTGTTTACTGTAACCCTTGGAGCTTCATATTGAAGATGAAACACAGAAATTGCATCGAGATTGAATATAGTAGGCACAATGCCGACTAACGTCCAGGGGGAGCAATGCTTCAAACAGTCTGTATACGTGCCGTTACAGAGTTGCCAGTATTAGATTGCGACGCACCACTGGGTGTTTACTGTAACCCTTGGAGCTTCATATTGACGATGAAACACAGAAATTGCATCGGGATTGAATATAGTAGGCACAATGCCGACATACGTCCAGGGGGAGTAATGCTTCAAACAGTCTGTATATGTGCCGTTACTGAGAGGCCAGTATTAGATTGCGACGCACCACTGGGAGTTTACTGTAACCCTTGGAGCTTCATATTGACGATGAAACACAGAAATTGCATCGAGATTGAATGCAGTAGGCACAATATCGACTTACGTCCAGGGGGAGCAATGCTTCAAACAGTCTGTATACGTGCCGTTACTGTGAGGTCAGTATTAGATTGCGACGCACCACTGGGTGTTTACTGTAACCCATGGAGCTTCATATTGACGATGAAACACAGAAATTGCATCGGGATTGAATATAGCAGGCAGAAGGCCGACTTACGTCCAGGGGGAGGAATGCTTCAAACAGTCTGTATATGTGCCGTTACTGAGAGACCAGTATTAGATTGCGACGCACCACTGGGAGTTTACTGTAAACCTTGGAGCTTTATATTGACGATGAAACACAGAAATTGCATCGGGATTGAATATAGTAGGCACAATGTCGACTTACGTCCAGGGGGAGCAATGCTTCAAACAGTCTGTATACGTACCTTTCCTGAGAGGCCAGTATTAGACTGCGACGCACCACTGGGAGTGTACTGTAACCCTTGGAGCTTCATATTGACGATGAAACACAGAAATTGCATCGAGATTGAATACAGTAGGCACAATGCCGACTTACGTCCTGGAGGAGCAATGCTTCAAACAGTCTGTATACGTACCTTACCTGAGAGGCCAGTATTAGATTGCGACGCACCACTGCGAGGTTACTGTAACCCTTGGAGCTACATATTGACGATAAAACACAGAAATTGCATCGGGATTGAATATAGTATGTACAATGCCGACTTACGTCCAGGGGGAGCAATGCTTCAAACAGTCTGTATACGTGCCTTTCCTGAGAGGCCAGTATTAGACTGCGACGCACCACTGGGAGTTTAATGTAACCCTAGGAGCTTCATATTGACGATGAAACAAAGAAATTGCATCGGGATTGAATATAGTGGGCACAATGCCGACTTACGTCCAGGGGGAGTAATGCTTCCAACAGTCTGTATATGTGCCGTTACTGAGAGGCCAGTATTAGATTGCGACGCACCACTGGGAGTTTACTATAACCCTTGGAGCTTCATATTGACTATGAAACACAGAAAGTGCATCGGGACTGAATATAGTAGGCACAATGCCGACTTACGTCCAGGGGGTGCAATGCTTCAAACATACTGTATACGTGCCTTTCCTGAGAGGCATGTATTAGACTGCGACGCACCACTGTGAGTTTACTGTAACCCTTGGAGCTTCATATTGACGATGAAACAAAGAAATTACATCGGGATTGTATATAGTAGGCACAAAGCCGACTTACGTCCAGGGGGAGGAATGCTTCAAACAGTCTGTATACGTGCCTTTCCTGAGATGCCAGTATTAGATTGCGACGTATCACTGGGTGATTTCTGCCACCTTTGGAGCTCCATATTGACGTAGAAACACAGAAATTGCATCGGGATTGAATATAGTAGGCACAATGCCGACTTACGTCCTGGGGGAGCAATGCTTCAAACAGTCTGTATACGTGCCGTTACTGTGAGGTCAGTATTAGATTGCGACGCACCACTGGGTGTTTACTGTAACCCATGGAGCTTCATATTGACGATGAAACACAGAAATTGCATCGGGATTGAATATAGCAGGCAGAAGGCCGACTTACGTCCAGGGGGAGGAATGCTTCAAACAGTCTGTATATGTGCCGTTACTGAGAGGCCAGTATTAGATTGCGACGCACCACTGGGTGTTTACTGTAACCCTTGGAGCTTTAAATTGACGATGAAACACAGAAATTGCATCGGGATTGAATATAGTAGGCACAATGTCGACTTACGTCCAGGGGGAGCAATGCTTCAAACAGTCTGTATACGTACCTTACCTGAGAGGCCAGTATTAGACTGCGACGCACCACTGGGAGTTTACTGTAACCCTTGGAGCTTCATATTGACGATGAAACACAGAAATTGCATCGAGATTGAATACAGTAGGCACAATGCCGACTTACGTCCAGGAGGAGCAATGCTTCAAACAGTCTGTATACGTACCCTACCTGAGAGGCCAGTATTAGATTGCGACGCACCACTGGGAGGTTACTGTAACCCTTGGAGCTACATATTGACGATGAAACACAGAAATTGCATCGGGATTGAATATAAGAAACACAATGCCGACTTTCGTTCAGGGGGAGCTATGCTTGAAACGGTCTGTATACGTGCCTTTCCTGAGAGGCCAGTGTTAGATTGCGATGCACCACTGGGTGTTTACTGTAACCCTTGGAGCTTCATATTGACTATGAAACACAGAAATTCCATCGGGATTTAATATAGTAGGCACAATGCCGACTTACGTCCAGGAGGAGGAATGCTTCAAACAGTCTGTATATGTGCCGTTACTGAGAGGCCAATATTAGATTGCGACGCACCACTGGGTGTTTACTGTAACCCTTGGAGCTTCATACTGACGATGAAACACAGAAATTGCATCGGGATTGAATATAGTAGGCACAATGCCGCCTTACGTCCAGGGGGAGCAATGCTTCTTACAGTTGTATACGTGCCTTTCCTGAGATTCCAGTATTAGATTGCGACGCACCACTGGGTGTTTACTGTAACCCTTGGAGCTTCATATTGACGATGAAACACAGAAATTGCATCGGGATTGAATATAGTAGGCACAATGTCGACTTACGTCCAGGGGGAGCAATGCTTCAAACAGTCTGTATACGTGTCGTTACTGTGAGGTCAGTATTAGATTGCGACGCACCACTGGGTGTTTACTGTAACCCATGGAGCTTCATATTGACGATGAAACACAGAAATTGCATCGGGATTGAATATAGTAGGCAGAAGGCCGACATACGTCCAGGGGGAGGAATGCTTCAAACAGTCTGTATATGTGCCGTTACTGAGAGGCCAGTATTAGACTGCGACGCACCACTGGGAGTTTACTGTAACCCTTGGAGCTTCATATTGACGATGAAACACAGAAATTGCATCGAGATTGAATGCAGTAGGCACAATACCGACTTACGTCCAGGGGGAGCAATGCTTCAAACGGTCTGTATACGTGCCTTTCCTGAGAGGCCAGTGTTAGATTGCGATGCACCACTGGGTGTTTACTGTAACCCTTGGTGCTTCATATTGACTATGAAACACAGAAATTGCATCGGGATTGAATATAGTAGGCACAATGCCGACTTACGTCCAGGGGGAGCAATGCTTCAAATATACTGTATACGTGCCTTTCCTGAGAGGCCAGTATTAGACTGCGACGCACCACTGGGAGTTTACTGTAACCCCTGGAGCTTCGTATTGACGATGAAACACAGAAATTGCATCGGGATTGAATATAGTAGGCACAATGCCGACTTACGTCCTGGGGGAGCAATGCTTCAAACAGTCTGTATACGTGCCGTTACAGAGAGGCCAGTATTAGATTGCGACGCACCACTGGGTGTTTACTGTAACCCTTGGAGCTTCATATTGACGATGAAACACAGAAATTACATCGGGATTGAATATAGTAGGCACAATGCCGACTTACGTCCAGCGGGAGTAATGCTTCTAACAGTCTGTATACGTGCCTTTCCTCAGATGCCAGTATTAGACTGCGACGTACCACTGGGTGTTTACTGTATCCCTTGGAGCTTCATATTGACGATGAAACACAGAAATTGCATCGGGATTGAATATAGTAGGCACAATGCCGACTTGCGTCAAGGGGGAGCAATGCTTCAAACAGTCTGTATACGTGCTGTTACAGAGAGGCCAGTATAAGATTGCGACGCACCACTGGGTGTTTACTGTAACCCTTGGAGCTTCATATTGACGATGAAACACAGAAATTGCATCGGGATTGAATATAGTAGGCACAATGATGACTTACGCCCAGGGGGAGTAATGCTTCAAACAGTCTGTATATGTGCCGTACCTGAGAGGCCAGTATTAGATTGCGACGCACCACTGGGTGTTTACTGTAACCCTTGGAGCTTCATATTGACGATGAAACACAGAAATTGCATCGGGATTGAATATAGTAGGCACAATGCCGACTTACGTTTAGGGGGAGCAATGCTTCAAACAGTCTGTATACGTGCCGTTACTGTGAGGTCAGTATTAGATTGCGACGCACCACTGGGTGTTTACTGTAATCCTTCGAGCTTCATATTGACGATGAAACACAGAAATTGCATCGGGATTGAATATAGTAGGCAGAACGCCGACTTACGTCCAGGGGGAGGAATGCTTCAAACAGTCTGTATATGTGCCGTCACTGAGAGGCCAGTATTAGATTGCGACGCACCACTGGGTGTTTACTGTAACCCTTGGAGCTTCATATTGACGATGAAACACAGAAATTGCATCGGTATTGAATATAGTAGGCACAATGCCGACTTACGTCCAGGGGGAGTAATGCTTCAAACAGTCTGTATACGTGCCTTTCCTGAGAGGCCAGTATTAGACTGCAACGCACAACTGGGAATTTACTGCAACCCTTGGAGCTTCATATTGACGATGAAACACAGAAATTGCATCGGGATCGAAAATAAGAAGCACAATGCCGACTTTCGTTCAGGGGGAGCTATGCTTCAAACGATCTGTATACGTGCCTTTCCTGAGAGGCCAGTGTTAGATTGCGACGCACCACTGGGTGTTTACTGTAACCCTTGGAGCGTCATATTGACTATGAAACACAGAAATTGCATCGGGATTGAATATAGTAGGCACAATGCCGACTTACGTCCAGGGGGAGCAATGCTTCAAACATACTGTATAAGTGCCTTTCCTGAGAGGCCAGTATTAGACTGCGACGCACCACTGGGAGTTTACTGTAACCCTTGGAGCTTCATATTGACGATGAAACAAAGAAATTGCATCGGGATTGAATATAGTAGGCACAAAGCCGACTTACGTCCAGGGGGAGGAATGCTTCAAACAGTCTGTATATGTGCCGTTACTGAGAGGCCAGTATTAGATTGCGACGCACCACTGAGAGTTTACTGTAACCCTTGGAGCTTCATATTGACGATGAAATAAAGAAATTGCATCGGGATTGAATATAGTAGGCACAATGCAAACTTACGTCCAGGGGGAGCAATGCTTCATACAGTTGTATACATGCCTCTCCTGAGATTCCAGTATTAGATTGCGACGCACCACTGGGTGTTTACTGTAACCCCTGGAGCTTCGTATTGACGATGAAACACAGATATTGCATCGGGATTGAATATAGTAGGCACAATGCCGACTTACGTCCAGGGGGAGTAATGCTTCAAACAGTCTGTATGCGTGCCTTTCCTGAGATGCCAGTATTAGATTGCGACGCACCACTGGGAGGTTACTGTAACCCTTGGAGCTACATATTGACGATGAAACACAGAAATTGCATCGGGATTGAATATAGTATGTACAATGCCGACTTACCTCCAGGGGGAGCAATGCTTCAAACAGTCTGTATACGTGCCTTTCCTGAGAGGTTAGTATTAGACTGCGACGCACCACTGGGAGGTTAATGTAACCCTAGGAGCTTCATATTGACGATGAAACATAGAAATTGCATCGGGATTGAATATAGTGGGCACAATGCCGACTTACGTCCAGGGGGAGTAATGCTTCCAACAGTCTGTATATGTGCCGTTACTGAGAGGCCAGTATTAGATTGCGACGCACCACTGGGAGTTTACTATAACCCTTGGAGCTTCATATTGACTATGAAACACAGAAAGTGCATCGGGATTGAATATAGTAGGCAGAAGATCGACTTACGTACAGGGGGAGGAATGCTTTAAACAGTCTGTATACGTGCCTTTCCTGAGAGGCCAGTATTAGACTGCGACGCACCACTGGGAGTTTACTGTAACGCTTGGAGCTTCATATTGACGATGAAACACAGAAATTGCATCGGGATTGAATATAAGAAACACAATGCCGACTTTCGTTCAGGGGGAGGAATGCTTCAAACAGTCTGTATACGTGCCTTTCCTGAGAGGCCAGTGTTAGATTGCGATGCACCACTGGGTGTTTACTGTAACCCTTGGAGCTTCATATTGACTATGAAACACAGAAATTGCATCGGGATTGAATATAGTAGGCACAATGCCGACTTACGTCCAGGGGGAGCAATGCTTCAAACATACTGTATACGTGCCTTTCCTGAGAGGCATGTATTAGACTGCGACGCACCACTGTGAGTTTACTGTAACCCTTGGAGCTTCATATTGACGATGAAACAAAGAAATTACATCGGGATTGTATATAGTAGGCACAAAGCCGACTTACGTCCAGGGGGAGGAATGCTTCAAACAGTCTGTATACGTGCCTTTCCTGAGATGCCAGTATTAGATTGCGACGTATCACTGGGTGTTTTCTGCCACCTTTGGAGCTCCATATTGACGTAGAAACACAGATATTGCATCGGGATTGAATATAGTAGGCACAATGCCGACTTACGTCCTGGGGGAGCAATTCTTCAAACAGTCTGTATACGTGCCGTTACTGTGAGGTCAGTATTAGATTGCGACGCACCACTGGGTGTTTATTGTAACCCATGGAGCTTCATATTGACGATGAAACACAGAAATTGCATCGGGATTGAATATAGCAGGCAGAAGGCCGACTTACGTCCAGGGGGAGGAATGCTTCAAACAGTCTGTATATGTGCCGTTACTGAGAGGCCAGTATTAGATTGCGACGCACCACTGGGTGTTTACTGTAAAACTTGGAGCTTTATATTGACGATGAAACACAGAAATTGCATCGGGATTGAATATAGTAGGCACAATATCAACTTACGTCCAGGGAGAGCAATGCTTCAAACAGTCTGTATACGTACCTTTCCTGAGAGGCCAGTATTAGACTGCGACGCACCACTGGGAGTTTACTGTAACCCTTGGAGCTTCATATTGACGATGAAACACAGAAATTGCATCGAGATTGAATGCAGTAGGCACAATGCCGACTTACGTCCAGGGGGAGCAATGCTTCCAACAGTCTGTATACGTACCTTACCTGAGAGGCCAGTATTAGATTGCGACGCACCACTGGGAGGTTACTGTAACCCTTGGAGCTACATATTGACGATGAAACACAGAAATTGCATCGGGATTGAATATAGTAGGCAGAAGGCCGACTTACGTCCAGGGGGAGGAATGCTTCAAACAGTCTGTATATGTGCCGTTACTGAGAGGCCAGTATTAGATTGCGACGCACCACTGGGTGTTTACTGTAACCCTTGGAGCTTTATATTGACGATGAAACACAGAAATTGCATCGGGATTGAATATAGTAGGCACAATGTCGACTTACGTCCAGGGGGAGCAATGCTTCAAACAGTCTGTATACGTACCTTTCCTGAGAGGCCAGTATTAGACTGCGACGCACCACTGGGAGTTTACTGTATCCCTTGGAGCTTCATATTGACGATGAAACACAGAAATTGCATCGAGATTGAATACAGTAGGCACAATGCCGACTTACGTCCAGGAGGAGCAATGCTTCAAACAGTCTGTATACGTACCTTACCTGAGAGGCCAGTATTAGATTGCGACGCACCACTGGGAGGTTACTGTAACCCTTGGAGCTACATATTGACGATGAAACACAGAAATTGCATCGGGATTGAATATAGTAGGTACAATGCCGACTTACGTCCAGGGGGAGCAATGCTTCAAACAGTCTGTATACGTGCCTTTCCTGAGAGGCCAGTATTAGACTGCGACGCACCACTGGGAGTTTAATGTAACCCTTGGAGCTTCATATTGACGATGAAACAAAGAAATTGCATCGGGATTGAATATAGTGGGCACAATGCCGACTTACGTCCAGGGGGAGTAATGCTTCCAACAGTCTGTATATGTGCCGTTACTGAGAGGCCAGTATTAGGATGCGACGCACCACTGGGAGTTTACTATAACCCTTGGAGCTTCATATTGACTATGAAACACAGAAATTGCATCGGGATTGAATATAGTAGGCAGAAGATCGACTTACGTACAGGGGGAGGAATGCTTCAAACAGTCTGTATACGTGCCTTTCCTGAGAGGCCAGTATTAGACTGCGACGCACCACTGGGAATTTACTGTAACCCTTGGAGCTTCATATTAACGATGAAACACAGAAATTGCATCGGGATTGAATATAAGAAACACAATGCCGACTTTCGTTCAGGGGGAGCTATGCTTGAAACGGTCTGTATACGTGCCTTTCCTGAGAGGCCAGTGTTAGATTGCGATGCACCACTGGGTGTTTACTGTAACCCTTGGAGCTTCATATTGACTATGAAACACAGAAATTGCATCGGGATTGAATATAGTAGGCACAATGCCGACTTACGTCCAGGGGGAGGAATGCTTCAAACAGTCTGTATATGTGCCGTTACTGAGAGGCCAGTATTAGATTGCGACGCACCACTGGGTGTTTACTGTAACCCTTGGAGCTTCATACTGACGATGAAACACAGAAATTGCATCGGGATTGAATATAGTAGGCACAATGCCGCCTTATGTCCAGGGGGAGCAATGCTTCTTACAGTTGTATACGTGCCTTTCCTGAGATTCCAGTATTAGATTGCGACGCACCACTTGGTGTTTACTGTAACCCTTGGAGCTTCATATTGACGATGAAACACAGAAACTGCATCGGGATTGAATATAGTAGGCACAATGTCGACTTACGTCCAGGGGGAGCAATGCTTCAAACAGTCTGTATACGTGTCGTTACTGTGAGGTCAGTATTAGATTGCGACGCACCACTGGGTGTTTACTGTAACCCATGGAGCTTCATATTGACGATGAAACACAGAAATTGCATCGGGATTGAATATAGTAGGCAGAAGGCCGACATACGTCCAGGGGTAGGAATGCTTCAAACAGTCTGTATATGTGCCGTTACTGAGAGGCCAGTATTAGATTGCGACGCACCACTGGGTGTTTACTGTAACCCTTGGAGCTTTATATTGACGATGAAACACAGAAATTACATCGGGCTTGAATATAGTAGTCACAATGTCGACTTACGTCCAGGGGGAGCAATGCTTCAAACAGTCTGTATACGTACCTTTCCTGAGAGGCCAGTATTAGACTGCGACGCACCACTGGGAGTTTACTGTAACCCTTGGAGCTTCATATTGACGATGAAACACAGAAATTGCATCGAGATTGAATGCAGTAGGCACAATGCCGACTTACGTCCAGGGGGAGCAATGCTTCAAACAGTCTGTATACGTACCTTACCTGAGAGGCCAGTATTAGATTGCGACGCACCACTGGGAGGTTACTGTAACCCTTGGAGCTACATATTGACGATGAAACACAGAAATTGCATCGGGATTGAATATAGTAGGCAGAAGGCCGACTTACGTCCAGGGGGAAGAATGCTTCAAACAGTCTGTATATGTGCCGTTACTGAGAGGCCAGTATTAGATTGCGACGCACCACTGGGTGTTTACTGTAACCCTTGGAGCTTTATATTGACGATGGAACACAGAAATTGCATCGGGATTGAATATAGTAGGCACAATGTCGACTTACGTCCAGGGGGAGCAATGCTTCAAACAGTCTGTATACGTACCTTACCTGAGAGGCCAGTATTAGATTGCGACGCACCACTGGGAGGTTACTGTAACCCTTGGAGCTACATATTGACGATGAAACACAGAAATTGCATCGGGATTGAATATAGTAGGTACAATGCCGACTTACGTCCAGGGGGAGCAATTCTTTAAACAGTCTGTATACGTGCCTTTCCTGAGAGGCCAGTATTAGACTGCGACGCACCACTGGGAGTTTAATGTAACCCTTGGAGCTTCATATTGACGATGAAACAAAGAAATTGCATCGGGATTGAATATAGTAGGCACAATGCCGACTTACGTCCAGGGGGAGTAATGCTTCCAACTGTCTGTATATGTGCCGTTACTGAGAGGCCAGTATTAGATTGCGACGCACCACTGGGAGTTTACTATAACCCTTGGAGCTTCATATTGACTATGAAACACAGAAATTGCATCGGGATTGAATATAGTAGGCAGAAGATCGACTTACGTACAGGGGGAGGAATGCTTCAAACAGTCTGTATACGTGCCTTTCCTGAGAGGCCAGTATTAGACTGCGACGCACCACTGGGAATTTACTGTAACCCTTGGAGCTTCATATTGACGATGAAACACAGAAATTGCATCGGGATTGAATATAAGAAACACAATGCCCGCTTTCGTTCAGGGGGAGCTATGCTTGAAACGGTCTGTATACGTGCCTTTCCTGAGAGGCCAGTGTTAGATTGCGATGCACCACTGGGTGTTTACTGTAACCCTTGGTGCTTCATATTGACTATGAAACACAGAAATTGCATCGGGATTGAATATAGTAGGCACAATGCCGACTTACGTCCAGGGGGAGCAATGCTTCAAATATACTGTATACGTGCCTTTCCTGAGAGGCCAGTATTAGACTGCGACGCACCACTGGGAGTTTACTGTAACCCCTGGAGCTTCGTATTGACGATGAAACACAGAAATTGCATCGGGATTGAATATAGTAGGCACAATGCCGACTTACGTCCTGGGGGAGCAATGCTTCAAACAGTCTGTATACGTGCCGTTACAGAGAGGCCAGTATTAGATTGCGACGCACCACTGGGTGTTTACTGTAACCCTTGGAGCTTCATATTGACGATGAAACACAGAAATTGCATCGGGATTGAATATAGTAGGCACAATGCCGACTTACGTCCGGCGGGAGTAATGCTTCTAACAGTCTGTATACGTGCCTTTCCTCAGAGGCCAGTATTAGACTGCGACGTACCACTGGGTGTTTACTGTACCCCTTGGAGCTTCATATTGACGATGAAACACAGAAATTGCATCGGGATTGAATATAGTAGGCACAATGCCGACTTGCGTCCAGGGGGAGCAATGCTTCAAACAGTCTGTATACGTGCCGTTACAGAGAGGCCAGTATAAGATTGCGACGCACCACTGGGTGTTTACTGTAACCCTTGGAGCTTCATATTGACGATGAAACACAGAAATTGCATCGGGATTGAATATAGTAGGCACAATGATGACTTACGTCCAGGGGGAGTAATGCTTCAAACAGTCTGTATATGTGCCGTACCTGAGAGGCCAGTATTAGATTGCGACGCACCACTGGGTGTTTACTGTAACCCTTGGAGCTTCATATTGACGATGAAACACAGAAATTGCATCGGGATTGAATATAGTAGGCACAATGCCGACTTACGTTTAGGGGGAGCAATGCTTTAAACAGTCTGTATACGTGCCGTTACTGTGAGGTCAGTATTAGATTGCGACGCACCACTGGGTGTTTACTGTAACCCTTGGAGCTTCATATTGAGAATGAAACACAGAAATTGCATCGGGGTGAATATAGTAGGCACAATGCCGACTTACGTCCAGGGGGAGTAATGCTTCAAACAGTCTGTATATGTGCCGTAACTGAGAGGCCAGTATTAGATTGCGACGCACCACTGGGTGTTTACTGTAACCCTTGGAGCTTCATATTGCCGATGAAACACAGAAATTGCATCGGGATTGAATATAGTAGGCACAATGCCGACTTACGTGTAGGGGGAGCAATGCTTCAAACAGTCTGTATACGTGCCGTTACTGTGAGGTCAGTATTAGATTGCGACGCACCACTGGGTGTATACTGTAACCCTTGGAGCTTCATATTGAGAATGAAACACAGAAATTGCATCGGGGTGAATATAGTAGGCACAATGCCGACTTACTTCCAGGGGGAGTAATGCTTCAAACAGTCTGTATACGTGCCTTTCGTGAGAGGCCAGTATTAGATTGCGACGCACCACTGGGTGTTTACTGTAATCCTTCGAGCTTCATATTGACGATGAAACACAGAAATTGCATCGGGATTGAATATAGTAGGCACAATGCCGACTTACGTCCAGGGGGAGTAATGCTTCAAACAGTCTGTATACGTGCCTTTCCTGAGAGGCCAGTGTTAGATTACGATGCACCACTGGGTGTTTACTGTAACCCTTGGAGCTTCATATTGACTATGAAACACAGAAATTGCATCGGGATTGAATATAGTAGGCACATTGCCGAGTTACGTCCAGGGGGAGCAATGCTTCAAACATACTGTATACGTACCTTTCCTGAGAGGCCAGTATTAGACTGCGACGCACCACTGGGAGTTTACTGTAACCCTTGGAGCTTCAAATTGACGATGAAACAAAGAAATTGCATCGGGATTGAATATAGTAGGCACAATGCCGACTTACGTCCAGGGGGAGTAATGCTTCCAACAGTCTGTATATGTGCCGTTACTGAGAGGCCAGTATTAGATTGCGACGCACCACTGGGAGTTTACTATAACCCTTGGAGCTTCATATTGACTATGAAACACAGAAATTGCATCGGGATTGAATATAGTAGGCAGAAGATCGACTTACGTACAGGGGGAGGAATGCTTCAAACAGTCTGTATACGTGCCTTTCCTGAGAGGCCAGTATTAGACTGCGACGTACAACTGGGAATTTACCTTAACCCTTGGAGCTTCATAGTGACGATGAAACACATAAATTGCATCGGGATCGAATATAAGAAGCACAATGCCGACTTTCGTTCAGGGGGAGCTATGCTTCAAACGATCTGTATACGTGCCTTTCCTGAGAGGCCAGTGTTAGATGGCGATGCACCACTGGGAGTTTACTGTAACCCTTGGAGCTTCATATTGACGATGAAACAAAGAAATTGCATCGGGATTGAATATAGTAGTCACAAAACCGACTTACGTCCAGGGGGAGGAATGCTTCAAACAGTCTGTATATGTGCCGTTACTGAGAGGCCAGTATTAGATTGCGACGCACCACTGAGAGGTTACTGTAACCCTTGGAGCTTCATATTGACGATGAAATAAAGAAATTGCATCGGGATTGAATATAGTAGGCACAATGCAAACTTACGTCCAGGGGGAGCAATGCTTCATACAGTTGTATTCGTGCCTCTCCTGAGATTCCAGTATTAGATTGCGACACACCACTGGGTGTTTACTTTAACCCCTGGAGCTTCGTATTGACGATGAAACACAGATATTGCTTCGGGATTGAATATAGTAGGCACAATGCCGACTTACGTCCAGGGGGAGTAATGCTTCAAACAGTCTGTATACGTGCCTTTCCTGAGATGCCAGTATTAGATTGCGACGCATCACTGGGTGTTTACTGACACCTTTGGAGCTCCATATTGACGATAAAACACAGAAATTGCATCGGGATTGAATATAGTAGGCACAATGCCGACTTACGTCCTGGGGGAGCAATCCTTCAAACAGTCTGTATACGTGCCGTTACAGAGAGGCCAGTATTAGATTGCGACGCACCACTGGGTGTTTACTGTAACCCTTGGAGCTTCATATTGACGATGACACACAGAAATTGCATCGGTATTGATATAGTAGGCACAATGCCGACTTACGTCCAGGGGGAGTAATGCTTCAAACAGTCTGTATATGTGCCGTTACTGAGAGGCCAGTATTAGATTGCGACGCACCACTGGGTGTTTACTGTAACCCTTGGAGCTTCATACTGACGATGAAACACAGAAATTGCATCGGTATTGAATATAGTAGGCAGAAGGCCGACTTACGTCCAGGGGGAGGAATGCTTCAAACAGTCTGTATGTGTGCCGTTACTGAGAGGCCAGTATTAGATTGCAACGCAACACTGGGTGTTTACTGTAACCCTTGGAGCTTCATATTGACGATGAAACACAGAAATTGCATCGGGATTGAATATATTAGGCAGAATGCCGACTTACGCCCAGGGGGAGCAGTGCTTCAAATAGTCTGTATACGTGCCTTTCCTGAGAGGCCAGTATTAGACTGCGACGCACCACTGGGACTTTACTGTAACCCTTGGAGCTTCATATTGACGATGAAACACAGAAATTGCATCGAGATTGAATACAGTAGGCACAATGCTAACTTACGTCCAGGGGGAGTAATGCTTCCAACAGTCTGTATATGTGCCGTTACTGTGAGGCCAGTATTAGATTGCGACGCACCACTGGGTGTTTACTGTAACCCTTGGAGCTTCATATTGACGATGAAACAAAGAAATTGCATCGGTATTGAATATAGTAGGCAGAAGATCGACTTACGTACAGGGGGAGGAATGCTTCAAACAGTCTGTATACGTGCCTTTCCTGAGAGGCCTGTATTAGACTGCGACGCACCACTGGGAGATTACTGTAACCCTTGGAGCTTCATATTGACGATGAAACAAAGAAATTGCATCGGGATTGAATATAGTAAGCACAATGCCGACTTACGTGAAGGGGGAGTAATGCTTCAAACAGTCTGTATATGTTTCGTTACTGAGAGGCCAGTATTAGATTGCGACGCACCACTGGGAGTTTACTGTAACCCTTGGAGCTTCATATTGACTATGAAACACAGAAATTGCATCAGGATTGAATATAGTAGGTAGAACGCTGACATACGTCCAGGGGGAGGAATGCTTCAATCAGTCTGTATGTGTGCCGTTACTGATAGGCCAGTATTAGATTGCGACGCACCACTGGGTGTTTACTGTAACCCTTGGAGCTTCATGTTGACGAAGAAACAAAGAAATTGCATCGGGTATGAATATAGTAGGCACAATGCCGACTTACGTCCAGGGGGAGCAATGCTTCAAACAGTCTGTATACGTGCCTTTCCTGAGAGGCCAGTATTAGACTGCGACGCACCACTGGGTGTTTACTGTAACCCTTGGAGCTTCATATTGACGATGAAACACAGAAATTGCATCGCGATTGAAAATAGTGGGCAGAAGGCCGACTTACGTCCAGGGGGAAGAATGCTTCAAACAGTCAGCATATGTGCCGTTACTGAGAGGTCAGTATTAGATTGCGACGCACCACTGGGTGTTTACTGTAACCCTTGGAGCTTCATATTGACGATGAAACACAGATATTGTATCGGGATTGAATATAGTAGGCACAATGCCGACTTACGTCCAGGGGGAGCAATGCTTCAAACATTCTGTATACATGCCTTTCCTGAGAGGCCAGTATTAGACTGCGACGCACCACTGGGAATTTACTGTAACCCTTGGAGCTTCATATTGACGATAAAACACAGAAACTGCATCGAGAGTGAATACAGTAGGCACAATGCTGACTTACGTCCAGGGGGAGTAATGCTGCAAACAGTCTGTATATGTGCCGTTACTGAGAGGCCAGTATTAGATTGCGACGCACCACTGGGAGTTTACTGTAACCCTTGGAGCTTCATATTGACTATGAAACACAGAAATTGCATCAGGATTGAATTTAGTAGGTAGAAGTCTGACTTACGTCCAGGGGGAGGAATGCTTCAAACAGTCTGTATACGTGCCTTTCCTGAGAGGCCAGAATTAGACTGCGACGCACCACTGGGAGTTTACTGTAACGCTTGGAGCTTCATATTGACGATGAAACAAAGATATTGCATCGGGATAGAATATAGTAAGCACAATGCCGACTTAAATCCAGGGGGAGTAATGCTTCAAACAGTCTGTATATGTGCCGTTACTGAGAGGCCAGTATTAGATTGCGACGCACCACTGGGAGTTTACTGTAACCCTTGGAGCTTCATATTGACTATGAAACACAGAAATTGCATCAGGATTGAATTTAGTAGGTAGAAGTCTGACTTACGTCCAGGGGGAGGAATGTTTCAAACAGTCTGTATATGTGCCGTTACTGATAGGCCAGTATTAGATTGCGACGCACCACTGGGTGTTTACTGTAACCCTCGGAGCTTCATATTGACGATGAAACACAGAAATTGCATCGGGATTGAATACAGTAGGCACAATGCCGACTTACGTCCAGGGGGAGCAATGCTTCAAACAGTCTGTATACGTGCCTTTCCTGAGAGGCCAGTATTAGTCTGCGACGCACCACTGGGTGTTTACTGTAACCCTTGGAGCTTCATATTGACGATGAAACATATAAATTGCATCTGTATTGAATATAGTAGGCACAATGCCGACTTACGTCCAGGGGGAGCAATGCTTCAAACAGTATGTATACGTGCCGTTACAGAGAGGCCAGTATTAGATTGCGACGCACCACTGGTTGTTTACCGTAACCCTTGGAGCATCATATTGACGATGAAACACAGATATTGCATCGGGATTGAATATAGTAGGCACAATGCCGACTTACGTCCAGGGGGAGTAATGCTTCAAACAGTCTTTATATATGCCGTTACTGAGAGGCCAGTATTAGATTGCGACGCACCACTGGGTGTTTACTGTAACGCTTGGAGCTTCATATTGACGATGAAACACAGAAATTGCATCGGGATTGAATATAGTAGGCACAATGCCGACATACGTCCAGGGGGAGCAATGCTTCAAACAGTCTATATACGTGCCTTTCCTGGGAGGCCAGTATTAGATTGCGACGCACCACTGGGTGTTTATTGTAACCCTTGGAGCTTCATATTGACGATGAAACACAGAAATTGCATCGCGATTGAATATAGTAGGCAGAAGGCCGACTTACGTCCAGGGGGAAGAATGCTTCAAACAGTCTGAATATGTGCCGTTACTGAGAGGTCAGTATTAGATTGCGACGCACCACTGGGTGTTTACTGTAACTCTTGGAGCTTCATATTGACGATGAAACACAGAAATTGCATCGGGATTGAATATAGTAGGCAGAAGATCGACTTACGTACGGGTGGAGGAATGCTTCAAACAGTCTGTATACGTGCCTTTCCTGAGAGGCCAGTATTAGACTGCGACGCGCCACTGGGAATTTAATGTAACCCTTGGAGCTTCATATTGACGATGAAACACAGAAATTGCATCGGGATTGAATATAGGAACCACAATGCCGACTTTCGTTCAGGGGGAGCTATGCTTCAAACAGTCCGTATACGTGCCTTTCCTGAGACGCCAGTATTAGATTGCGACGCACCACTGGGTGTTTACTGTAACCCTTGGAACTTCATATTGACTATGAAACAAAGAAACTGCATCGGGATTGAATATGGTAGGCACAATGCAAACTAACGTCCAGGGGGAGCAATGCTTCATACAGTTGTATACGTGCCTCTCCTGAGATTCCAGTATTAGATTGCGACGCACCACTGGGTGTTTACTGTAACCCTTGGAGCTTCGTATTGACGATGAAACACAGAAATTGCATCGGGATTGAATATAGTAGGCACAATGCCGACTTACGCCCAGGGGGAGTAATGCTTCAAACAGTCTGTATACGTGCCTTTCCTGAGATGCCAGTATTAGATTGCGACGCATCACTGGGCGTTTACTGCCACCTTTGGAGCTCCATATTGACGATGAAACACAGAAATTATATCGGGAGTGAATATAGTAGGCACAATGCCGACTTACGTCCTGGGGGAGCAATGCTTCAAACAGTCTGTATACGTGCCGTTACAGAGAGGCCAGTATTAGATTGCGACGCACCACTGGGTGTTTACTGTAACCCTTGGAGCTTCATATTGACGATGACACACAGAAATTGCATCGGGATTGAATATAGTAGGCAGAATGCCGACTTACGCCCAGGGGGAGCAGTGCTTCAAACAGTCTGTATACGTGCCTTTCCTGAGAGGCCAGTATTAGACTGCGACGCACCACTGGGACTTTACTGTAACCCTTGGAGCTTCATATTGACGATAAAACACAGAAACTGCATCGAGAGTGAATACAGTAGGCACAATGCTGACTTACGTCCAGGGGGAGTAATGCTGCAAACAGTCTGTATATGTGCCGTTACTGAGAGGCCAGTATTAGATTGCGACGCACCACTGGGAGTTTACTGTAACCCTTGGAGCTTCATATTGACTATGAAACACAGAAATTGCATCAGGATTGAATTTAGTAGGTAGAAGTCTGACTTACGTCCAGGGGGAGGAATGCTTCAAACAGTCTGTATACGTGCCTTTCCTGAGAGGCCAGAATTAGACTGCGACGCACCACTGGGAGTTTACTGTAACGCTTGGAGCTTCATATTGACGATGAAACAAAGATATTGCATCGGGATAGAATATAGTAAGCACAATGCCGACTTAAATCCAGGGGGAGTAATGCTTCAAACAGTCTGTATATGTGCCGTTACTGAGAGGCCAGTATTAGATTGCGACGCACCACTGGGAGTTTACTGTAACCCTTGGAGCTTCATATTGACTATGAAACACAGAAATTGCATCAGGATTGAATTTAGTAGGTAGAAGTCTGACTTACGTCCAGGGGGAGGAATGCTTCAAACAGTCTGTATATGTGCCGTTACTGATAGGCCAGTATTAGATTGCGACGCCCCACTGGGTGTTTACTGTAACCCTCGGAGCTTCATATTGACGATGAAACACAGAAATTGCATCGGGATTGAATACAGTAGGCACAATGCCGACTTACGTCCAGGGGGAGCAATGCTTCAAACAGTCTGTATACGTGCCTTTCCTGAGAGGCCAGTATTAGTCTGCGACGCACCACTGGGTGTTTACTGTAACCCTTGGAGCTTCATATTGACGATGAAACATATAAATTGCATCTGTATTGAATATAGTAGGCACAATGCCGACTTACGTCCAGGGGGAGCAATGCTTCAAACAGTATGTATACGTGCCGTTACAGAGAGGCCAGTATTAGATTGCGACGCAGCACTGGTTGTTTACCGTAACCCTTGGAGCATCATATTGACGATGAAACACAGATATTGCATCGGGATTGAATATAGTAGGCACAATGCCGACTTACGTCCAGGGGGAGTAATGCTTCAAACAGTCTTTATATGTGCCGTTACTGAGAGGCCAGTATTAGATTGCGACGCACCACTGGGTGTTTACTGTAACGCTTGGAGCTTCATATTGACGATGAAACACAGAAATTGCATCGGGATTGAATATAGTAGGCACAATGCCGACATACGTCCAGGGGGAGCAATGCTTCAAACAGTCTATATACGTGCCTTTCCTGGGAGGCCAGTATTAGATTGCGACGCACCACTGGGTGTTTATTGTAACCCTTGGAGCTTCATATTGACGATGAAACACAGAAATTGCATCGCGATTGAATATAGTAGGCAGAAGGCCGACTTACGTCCAGGGGGAAGAATGCTTCAAACAGTCTGCATATGTGCCGTTACTGAGAGGTCAGTATTAGATTGCGACGCACCACTGGGTGTTTACTGTAACTCTTGGAGCTTCATATTGACGATGAAACACAGAAATTGCATCGGGATTGAATATAGTAGGCAGAAGATCGACTTACGTACGGGTGGAGGAATGCTTCAAACAGTCTGTATACGTGCCTTTCCTGAGAGGCCAGTATTAGACTGCGACGCGCCACTGGGAATTTAATGTAACCCTTGGAGCTTCATATTGACGATGAAACACAGAAATTGCATCGGGATTGAATATAGGAACCACAATGCCGACTTTCGTTCAGGGGGAGCTATGCTTCAAACAGTCCGTATACGTGCCTTTCCTGAGACGCCAGTATTAGATTGCGACGCACCACTGGGTGTTTACTGTAACCCTTGGAACTTCATATTGACTATGAAACAAAGAAACTGCATCGGGATTGAATATGGTAGGCACAATGCAAACTAACGTCCAGGGGGAGCAATGCTTCATACAGTTGTATACGTGCCTCTCCTGAGATTCCAGTATTAGATTGCGACGCACCACTGGGTGTTTACTGTAACCCTTGGAGCTTCGTATTGACGATGAAACACAGAAATTGCATCGGGATTGAATATAGTAGGCACAATGCCGACTTACGCCCAGGGGGAGTAATGCTTCAAACAGTCTGTATACGTGCCTTTCCTGAGATGCCAGTATTAGATTGCGACGCATCACTGGGTGTTTACTGCCACCTTTGGAGCTCCATATTGACGATGAAACACAGAAATTATATCGGGAGTGAATATAGTAGGCACAATGCCGACTTACGTCCTGGGGGAGCAATGCTTCAAACAGTCTGTATACGTGCCGTTACAGAGAGGCCAGTATTAGATTGCGACGCACCACTGGGTGTTTACTGTAACCCTTGGAGCTTCATATTGACGATGACACACAGAAATTGCATCGGGATTGAATATAGTAGGCAGAATGCCGACTTACGCCCAGGGGGAGCAGTGCTTCAAACAGTCTGTATACGTGCCTTTCCTGAGAGGCCAGTATTAGACTGCGACGCACCACTGGGACTTTACTCTAACCCTTGGAGCTTCATATTGACGATGAAACACAGAAATTGCATCGAGATTGAATACAGTAGGCACAATGCTAACTTACGTCCAGGGGGAGTAATGCTTCCAACAGTCTGTATATGTGCCGTTACTGAGAGGCCAGTATTAGATTGCGACGCACCACTGGGTGTTTACTGTAACCCTTGGAGCTTCATATTGACGATGAAACAAAGAAATTGCATCGGTATTGAATATAGTAGGCAGAAGATCGACTTACGTACAGGGGGAGGAATGCTTCAAACAGTCTGTATACGTGCCTTTCCTGAGAGGCCAGTATTAGACTGCGACGCACCACTGGGAGATTACTGTAACCCTTGGAGCTTCATATTGACGATGAAACAAAGAAATTGCATCGGGATTGAATATAGTAAGCACAATGCCGACTTACGTGAAGGGGGAGTAATGCTTCAAACAGTCTGTATATGTTTCGTTACTGAGAGGCCAGTATTAGATTGCGACGCACCACTGGGAGTTTACTGTAACCCTTGGAGCTTCATATTGACTATGAAACACAGAAATTGCATCAGGATTGAATATAGTAGGTAGAACGCTGACATACGTCCAGGGGGAGGAATGCTTCAATCAGTCTGTATGTGTGCCGTTACTGATAGGCCAGTATTAGATTGCGACGCACCACTGGGTGTTTACTGTAACCCTTGGAGCTTAATGTTGACGAAGAAACAAAGAAATTGCATCGGGTATGAATATAGTAGGCACAATGCCGACTTACGTCCAGGGGGAGCAATGCTTCAAACAGTCTGTATACGTGCCTTTCCTGAGAGGCCAGTATTAGACTGCGACGCACCACTGGGTGTTTACTGTAACCCTTGGAGCTTCATATTGACGATGAAACACAGAAATTGCATCGCGATTGAAAATAGTGGGCAGAAGGCCGACTTACGTCCAGGGGGAAGAATGCTTCAAACAGTCAGCATATGTGCCGTTACTGAGAGGTCAGTATTAGATTGCGACGCACCACTGGGTGTTTACTGTAACCCTTCGAGCTTCATATTGACGATGAAACACAGATATTGTATCGGGATTGAATATAGTAGGCACAATGCCGACTTACGTCCAGGGGGAGCAATGCTTCAAACATTCTGTATACGTGCCTTTCCTGAGAGGCCAGTATTAGACTGCGACGCACCACTGGGAATTTACTGTAACCCTTGGAGCTTCATATTGACGATAAAACACAGAAACTGCATCGAGAGTGAATACAGTAGGCACAAAACTGACTTACGTCCAGGGGGAGTAATGCTGCAAACAGTCTGTATATGTGCCGTTACTGAGAGGCCAGTATTAGATTGCGACGCACCACTGGGAGTTTACTGTAACCCTTGGAGCTTCATATTGACTATGAAACACAGAAATTGCATCAGGATTGAATTTAGTAGGTAGAAGTCTGACTTACGTCCAGGGGGAGGAATGCTTCAAACAGTCTGTATATGTGCCGTTACTGATAGGCCAGTATTAGATTGCGACGCACCACTGGGTGTTTACTGTAACCCTCGGAGCTTCATATTGACGATGAAACACAGAAATTGCATCGGTATTGAATATAGTAGGCAGAAGATCGACTTACGTACAGGGGGAGGAATGCTGCAAACAGTCTGTATACGTGCCGTTACAGAGAGGCCAGTATTAGATTGCGACGCACCACTGGGTGTTTACTGTAACCCTTGGAGCTTCATATTGACGATGACACACAGAAATTGCATCGGGATTGAATATAGTAGGCAGAATGCCGACTTACGCCCAGGGGGAGCAGTGCTTCAAACAGTCTGTATACGTGCCTTTCCTGAGAGGCCAGTATTAGACTGCGACGCACCACTGGGACTTTACTGTAACCCTTGGAGCTTCATATTGACGATGAAACACAGAAATTGCATCGAGATTGAATACAGTAGGCACAATGCTAACTTACGTCCAGGGGGAGTAATGCTTCCAACAGTCTGTATATGTGCCGTTACTGAGAGGCCAGTATTAGATTGCGACGCACCACTGGGTGTTTACTGTAACCCTTGGAGCTTCATATTGACGATGAAACAAAGAAATTGCATCGGTATTGAATATAGTAGGCAGAAGATCGACTTACGTACAGGGGGAGGAATGCTTCAAACAGTCTGTATACGTGCCTTTCCTGAGAGGCCAGTATTAGACTGCGACGCACCACTGGGAGATTACTGTAACCCTTGGAGCTTCATATTGACGATGAAACAAAGAAATTGCATCGGGATTGAATATAGTAAGCACAATGCCGACTTACGTGAAGGGGGAGTAATGCTTCAAACAGTCTGTATATGTTTCGTTACTGAGAGGCCAGTATTAGATTGCGACGCACCACTGGGAGTTTACTGTAACCCTTGGAGCTTCATATTGACTATGAAACACAGAAATTGCATCAGGATTGAATATAGTAGGTAGAACGCTGACATACGTCCAGGGGGAGGAATGCTTCAATCAGTCTGTATGTGTGCCGTTACTGATAGGCCAGTATTAGATTGCGACGCACCACTGGGTGTTTACTGTAACCCTTGGAGCTTAATGTTGACGAAGAAACAAAGAAATTGCATCGGGTATGAATATAGTAGGCACAATGCCGACTTACGTCCAGGGGGAGCAATGCTTCAAACAGTCTGTATACGTGCCTTTCCTGAGAGGCCAGTATTAGACTGCGACGCACCACTGGGTGTTTACTGTAACCCTTGGAGCTTCATATTGACGATGAAACACAGAAATTGCATCGCGATTGAAAATAGTGGGCAGAAGGCCGACTTACGTCCAGGGGGAAGAATGCTTCAAACAGTCAGCATATGTGCCGTTACTGAGAGGTCAGTATTAGATTGCGACGCACCACTGGGTGTTTACTGTAACCCTTCGAGCTTCATATTGACGATGAAACACAGATATTGTATCGGGATTGAATATAGTAGGCACAATGCCGACTTACGTCCAGGGGGAGCAATGCTTCAAACATTCTGTATACGTGCCTTTCCTGAGAGGCCAGTATTAGACTGCGACGCACCACTGGGAATTTACTGTAACCCTTGGAGCTTCATATTGACGATAAAACACAGAAACTGCATCGAGAGTGAATACAGTAGGCACAAAACTGACTTACGTCCAGGGGGAGTAATGCTGCAAACAGTCTGTATATGTGCCGTTACTGAGAGGCCAGTATTAGATTGCGACGCACCACTGGGAGTTTACTGTAACCCTTGGAGCTTCATATTGACTATGAAACACAGAAATTGCATCAGGATTGAATTTAGTAGGTAGAAGTCTGACTTACGTCCAGGGGGAGGAATGCTGCAAACAGTCTGTATATGTGCCGTTACTGATAGGCCAGTATTAGATTGCGACGCACCACTGGGAGTTTACTGTAACCCTTGGAGCTTCATATTGACTATGAAACACAGAAATTGCATCAGGATTGAATTTAGTAGGTAGAAGTCTGACTTACGTACAGGGGGAGGAATGCTTCAAACAGTCTGTATACGTGCCTTTCCTGAGAGGCCAGAATTAGACTGCGACGCACCACTGGGAGTTTACTGTAACGCTTGGAGCTTCATATTGACGATGAAACAAAGATATTGCATCGGGATAGAATATAGTAAGCACAATGCCGACTTAAATCCAGGGGGAGTAATGCTTCAAACAGTCTGTATATGTGCCGTTACTGAGAGGCCAGTATTAGATTGCGACGCACCACTGGGAGTTTACTGTAACCCTTGGAGCTTCATATTGACTATGAAACACAGAAATTGCATCAGGATTGAATTTAGTAGGTAGAAGTCTGACTTACGTCCAGGGGGAGGAATGCTTCAAACAGTCTGTATATGTGCCGTTACTGAGAGGCCAGTATTAGATTGCGACGCACCACTGGGTGTTTACTGTAACCCTTGGAGCTTCATATTGACGATGAAACAAAGAAATTGCATCGGGATTGAATATAGTTAGCACAATGCCGACTTACGTCCAGGGGGAGTAATGCTTCAAACAGTCTGTATTTGTGCCGTTACTGAGAGGCCAGTATTAGATTGCGACGCACCACTGGGAGTTTACTGTAACCCTTGGAGCTTCATATTGACTATGAAACAGAGAAATTGCATCAGGATTGAATATAGTTGGTAGAAGGCTGACTTACGTCCGGGGGGAGGAATGCTTCAAACAGTCTGTATATGTGCCGTTACTGATAGGCCAGTATTAGATTGCGACGCACCTCTGGGTGTTTACTGTAACCCGTGGAGCTTCATATTGACGATGAAACACAGAAATTGCATCTGGATTGAATATAGTAGGCACAATGCCGACTTACGTCCAGGGGGAGCAATGCTTCAAACAGTATGTATACGTGCCGTTACAGAGAGGCCAGTATTAGATTGCGACGCACCACTGGGTGTTTACTGTAACCCTTGGAGCATCATATTGACGATGAAACTCAGAAATTGCAACGGGATTGAATATAGTAGGCACAATGCCGACTTACGTCCAGGGGGAGTAATGCTTCAAACAGTCTTTATATGTGCCGTTACTGAGAGGCCAGTATTAGATTGCGACGCACCACTGGGTGTTTACTGTAACGCTTGGAGCTTCATATTGACGATGAAACACAGAAATTGCATCGGGATTGAATATAGTAGGCACAATGCCGACTTACGTCCAGGGGGAGCAATGCTTCAAACAGTCTGTATACGTGCCGTTACTGTGAGGTCAGTATTAGATTGCGACGCACCACTGGGTGTTTACTTTAACCCTTGGAGCTTCATATTGAGAATGAAACACAGAAATTGCATCGGCGTGAATATAGTGGGCACAATGCCGACTTACGTCCAGGGTTAGTAATGCTTCAGACAGTCTGTATACTTGCCTTTCGTGGGAGGCCAGTATTAGATTGCGACGCACCACTGGGTGTTTACTGTAACCCTTGGAGCTTCATATTGACGATGAAACACAGAAATTGCATCGGGATTGAATTTAGTGGGCTCAATGCTGACTTACGTCCAGGGGGAGCAATGCTTCAAACATTCTGTATATGTGCCTTTCCAGAGAGGCCAGTATTAGACTGCAACACACCACTGGGAGTTTACTGTAACCCTTGGAGCTTCATATTGACGATGAAACACAGAAATTGCATCGGGATTGAATATAGTAGTTACAATGCCGACTTATGTCCAGGGGGAACAATGCTTCAAACAGTCTGTATACGTGCCTTTCCTGAGAGGCCAGTATTAGAATGCGACGCAGCACTGGCTGTTTACTGTAACCCTTGGAGCTTCATACTGACGATGAAACACAGAAATTGCATCGGGATTGAATATAGTTGACACATTGCTGACTTTCGTTCAGGGAGAGCAATGCTTCATACATTCTGTATACTTGCCTTTCCTGAGAGGCCAGTATTAGATTGCGACGCAAAACTGGGTGTTTACTGTAACCCTTGGAGCTTCATATTGACGATGAAACACAGAAATTGCATCGGGATTGAATATAGTAGGCAGAAGATCGACTTACGTACAGTTGGAGGAATGTTTCAAACAGTCTGTATACGTGCCTTTCCTGAGAGGCCAGTATTAGACTGCGACGCACCACTGGGAATTTAATGTAACCCTTGGAGCTTCATATTGACGATGAAACACAGAAATTGCATCGGGATTCAATATAGGAACCACAATGCCGACTTTCGTTCAGGGGGTGCTATGCTTCAAACGGTCTGTATACGTGCCTTTCCTGAGAGGCCAGTATTAGATTGCGACGCACCACTGGGTGTTTACTGTAACCCTTGGAACTTCATATTGACTATGAAACACAGAGATTGCATCTGGATTGTATATAGTAGGCACAATGCCGACTTACAACCAGGGGGAGCAATGCTTCAAACAGTCTGTATACGTGCCTTTCCTGAGAGGCCAGTATTAGACTTCGACGCACCACTGATAGTTTACTGTAACCCTAGGAGCTTCATATTGACGATGAAACACAGAATTTGCATCGGGATTGAATATAGGAAGCACAATGCCGTATTTCGTTCAGGGGGAGCTATGCTTCAAACAGTCTGTATACGTGCCTTTCCTGAGAGGCCAGTGTTAGATTGTGATGTACCACTGGGTGTTTACTGTAACCCTTGGAGCTTTATATTGACTATGAAACACAGAAATTGCATCGGGATTGAATTTAGTAGGCACAACGCCGACTTACGTCCAGGGGGAGCAATGCTTCAAACAGTCTGTATACGTGCCTTTCCTGAGAGGCCAGTATTAGACTGCGTCGCACCACTGGGAGTTTACTGTAACCCTTGGAGCTTCATATTGACGATGAAACAAAGAAATTGCATCGGGATTGAATATAGTAGGCACAATGCCGACTTACGTCTAGGGGGAGTAATGCTTCAAACAGTCTGTATATGTGCCGGTACTGAGAGGCCAGTATTAGATTGCGACGCACCACTGGGAGCTTACTGTAACCCTTGGTGCTTCATATTGACTATGAAACACAGAAATTGCATCGGGATTTAATATAGTAGGCACAATCCCGACTTACGTCCAGGGGGAGCAATGCTTCAAACAGTCTGTATACGTGCCGTTACTATGAGGTCAGTATTAGATTGCGACGCACCA
Source organism: Schistocerca cancellata (assembly GCF_023864275.1). Lineage (NCBI taxonomy): Eukaryota > Metazoa > Arthropoda > Insecta > Orthoptera > Acrididae > Schistocerca > Schistocerca cancellata. The sequence goes on along the minus strand of NC_064634.1, from coordinate 465,622,773 downwards.
CTGGATGTTAACTGTAACCCTTGGAGCTTCATATTGACGATGAAACACAGAAATTGCATCGGGATTGAATATAGTAGGCACAATGCCGACTTACGTCTAGGGGGAGCAATGCTTCAAACAGTCTGTATACGTGCCGTTACTGTGAGGTCAGTATTAGATTGCGACGCACCACTGGATGTTTACTGTATTCCTTGGAGCTTCATACTGACGATGAAACACAGATATTGCATCGGGATTGAATATAGCAGGCACAATGCCGACTTACGTCCAGGGGGAGCAATGCTTCATACAGTTGTATACGTACCTTTCCTGAGATTCCAGTATTAGATTGCGACGAACCACTGGGTGTTTACTGTAACCCTTGGAGCTTCATATTGATTATGAAACACATAAATTGCATCGGGATTGGATATAGTGGGCAGAAGATCGACTTACGTACAGGGGGAGGAATGCTTCAAACAGTCTGTATACGTGCCTTTCTTGAGAGGCCAGTATTAGACTGCGACGCACCACTGGGAATTTACTGTAACCCTTGGAGCTTCATATTGACGATGAAACACAGAAATTGCATCTGGATTGAATATAGGAAGCACAATGCCGTATTTCGTTCAGGGGGAGCTATGCTTCAAACAGCCTGTATACGTGCCTTTCCTGAGAGGCCAGTGTTAGATTGCGATGCACCACTGGGTGTTTACTGTAACCCTTGGAGCTTCATATTGACTATGAAACACAGAAATTGCATCGGGATTGAATATAGTAGGCACAATGCCGACTTACGTCCAGGGGGAGTAATACTTCAAACAGTCTGTATATGTGCCGTTACTGAGAGGCCAGTATTAGATTGCGATGCACCACTGGGAGTTTACTGTAACCCTTGGAGCTTCATATTGACTATGAAACACAGAAATTGCATCGGGATTGAATATAGTAGGCAGAAGGCCGACTTACGTACAGGGGGAGGAATGTTTCAAACAGTCTGTATATGTGCCGTTACTGAGAGGCCAGTATTAGATTGCGACGCACCACTGGGAGTTTACTGTAACCCTTGGAGCTTCATATTGACTATGAAACACAGAAATTGCACCGGGATTGAATATAGTAGGCACAAAGCCGACATACGTCCAGGGGGAGCAATGCTTCAAACAGTCTGTATACGTGCCTTTCCTGAGAGGCCAGTATTAGACTGCGACGCACCACTGGGAGTTTACTGTAACCCTTGGAGCTTCATATTGACGATGAAACAAAGAAATTGCATCGGGATTGAATATAGTAGGCACAATGCCGACTTACGTCCAGGGGGAGTAATGCTTCAAACAGTCTGTATATGTGCCGTTACTGAGAGGCCAGTATTAGATTGCGACGCACCACTGGGAGTTTACTGTAACCCTTGGAGCTTCATATTGACTATGAAACACAGAAATTGCATCGGGATTGAATATAGTAGGCAGAAGGCCGACTTACGTACAGGGGGAGGAATGTTTCAAACAGTCTGTATATGTGCCGTTACTGAGAGGCCAGTATTAGATTGCGACGCACCACTGGGAGTTTACTGTAACCCTTGGAGCTTCATATTGACGACGAAACACAGAAATTGCATCGGAATTGAATATAGTAGGCACAATGTCGACTTACGTTCAGGTGGAGCAATGCTTCAAACCGTCTGTATACGTGCCTTTCCTTAGATATCAGTATTAGATTGCGACGCACCACTGGGTGTTTACTGTAACACTTGGAGCTTCATATTGACGATGAAACACAGAAATTGCATCGGGATTGAATATAGTAGGCACAATGCCGACTTACGTCCAGGGGGAGCAATGCTTCAAACAATCTGTATACGTGCCGTTACAGAGAGATCAGTATTAGATTGCGACGCACCACTGGGTGTTTACTGTAACCCTTGGAGCTTCATATTGACTATGAAACACAGAAATTGCATCGGGATTGAATATAGTAGGCACAATGCAGACTTACGTCCATGGGGAGTAATGCTTCAAACAGTCTGTATATGTGCCGTTACTGAGAGGCCTGTATTAGATTGCGACGCACCACTGGGTGTTTACTGTAACCCTTGGAGCTTCATACTGACGATGGAACACAGAAATTGCATCGGGATTGAATATAGTAGGCACAAGGCCGACTTACGTCCAGGGGAAGCAATGCTTCATACAGTTGTATACGTGCCTTTCCTGAGATTCCAGTATTAGATTGCGACGCACCACTGGGTGTTAACTGTAACCCTTGGAGCTTCATATTGACGATGAAACCCAGAAATTGCTTCGGGATTGAATATAATAGGCACAATGCCGACTTACGTCCAGGAGAGTAATGCTTCAAACAGTCTGTATACGTGCCTTTCCTGAGAGGCCAGTATTAGACTGCGACGCACCACTGGGTGTTTACTGTAACCCTTGGAGCTTCATATTGACGATGAAACACAGAAATTGCATCGGGATTGAATATAGTAGGCACAATGCCGACTTACGTCCAGGGGGAACAATGCTTCAAACAGTCTGTATACGTGCCGTTACAGAGAGGCCAGTATTAGATTGCGACGCACCACTGGGTGTTTACTGTAACCCTTGGAGCTTCATATTGACGATGAAACACAGAAGTTGCATCGGGATTGATTATAGTAGGCACAATGCCGACTTACGTCCAGGGGGAACAATGCTTCAAACAGTCTGTATACGTGCCGTTACTGAGAGGCCAGTATTAGATTGTGATGCACCACTGGGGGTTTACTGTTACCCTTGGAGCTTCATATTGACGATGAAACACAGAAATTGCATCGGGATTGAATATAGTAGGCAGAAGATCGACTTACGTACAGGGGGAGGAATGCTTCAAACAGTCTGTATACATGCCTTTCCTGAGAGGCCAGTATTAGACTGCGACGCACCACTGGGAATTTACTGTAACCCTTGGAGCTTCATATTGACGATGAAACACAGAAATTCCATCGGGATTGAATATAGTAGGCACAATGCCGACTTACATCCAGGGGGAGCAATGCTTCAAACAGTCTGTATACGTGCCTTTCCTGAGAGGCCAGTATTAGACTGCGACGCACCATTGGGAGTTTACTGTAACCCTTGGAGCTTCATATTGACGATGAAACACAGAAATTGCATCGAGTTTGAGTATAGTAGGCACAATGCTGACTTACGTCCAGGGGGAGTAATGCTTCAAACAGTCTGTATATGTGCCGTTACGGAGAGGCCAGTATTAGATTGCGACGCACCACTGGGAGTTTACTGTAACCCTTGGAGCTTCATATTGACGATGAAACACAGAAATTGCATCGGGATTGAATATAGTAAGTACAATGCCGACTTACGTCCAGGGGGAGCAATGCTTCAAACAGCCTGTATACATGCCTTTCCTGAGAGGCCAGTATTAGATTGCTACGCAGCACTGGGTGTTTACTGTAACCCTGGGAGCTTCATATTGACTATGAAACACAGAAATTGTATCGGGATTGAATATAGTAGGCACAATGCCGACTTACTTCCAGGGAGAGCAATGCTTCAAACAGTCTGTATACGTGCCTTTCCTGAGAGGCCAGTATTAGACTGCAACGCACCACTGGGAGTTCACTGTAACTCTTGGAGCTTCATATTGACGATGAAACAAAGAAATGGCATCGGAATTGAATATATTAGGCACAATACGGACTTACGTCCAGGGGGAGTAATGCTTCAAACAGTCTGTATATGTGCCGTTACTGAGGGGCTAGTATTAGATTGCGACGCACCACTGGGAGTTTTCTGTAAGCCTTGGAGCTTCATATTGACTATGAAACACAGAAATTGCATCGGGATTGAATATAGTAGGCAGAAGGCCGACTTACGTACAGGTCGACGAATGCTTTAAACAGTCTGTATATGTGCCGATACTGAGAGGCCAGTATTAGATTGCGACGCACCATTGGGAGTTTACTGTAACCTTTGGAGCTTCATATTGACGATGAAACACAGAAATTGCATCGGGATTGAATATAGTAGGCACAATGCAATCTTACGTCCAGGGGGAGCAATGCTTCATACAGTTGTATACGTGCCTTTCCTGAGATTCCAGTATTAGATTGCGACGCACCACTGGGTGTTTACTGCAACCCTTGGAGCTTCATATTGACTATGAAACACAGAAATTTCATCGCGATTGAATATAGTAGGCAGAAGGCCGACTTACGTCCAGGGGGAGGAATGCTTCAAACAGTCTGTATATGTGCCGTTACTGAGAGGCCAGTATTAGATTGCGACGGACCACTGGGTGTTTACTGTACCCTTGGAGCTTCATATTGACTATGAAACACAGAAATTGCATCGGGATTGAATATAGTACGCAGAAGGCCGACTTACGTCCAGGGGGAGGAATGCTTCAAACCGTCTGTATATGTGCCGTTACTGAGAGGCCAGTACTAGATTGCGACGCACCACTGGGTGTTTACTGTAACCCTCGTGGCTTCACATTGACGATAAAACACAGAAATTGCATCGTGATTGAATATTGTAGGCACAATGCCGACTTACGTCCAGGGGGAGCAATGCTTCAAACAGCCTGTATACGTGCCTTTCCTGAGAGGCCAGTATTAGATTGCGACGCAGCACTGGATGTTTACTGTAACCCTGGGAGCTTCATATTGACTATGAAACACAGAAATTGTATCGGGATTGAATATAGTAGGCACAATGCCGACTTACTTCCAGGGAGAGCAATGCTTCATACAGTTGTATACTTGCCTTTCCTGAGATTCCAGTATTAGATTGCGACGCACCACTGGGTGTTTACTGTAACCCCTTGGAGCTTCATATTGACGATGAAACACAGAAATTGCATCGGGATTGAATATAGTAGGCACAATGCCGACTTACGTCCAGGGGGAGTAATGCTTCAAACGGTCTGTATATGTGCCGTTACTGAGAGTCCAGTTTTAGATTGCGACGCAACACTGGCTGTTTACTGTAACCCTTGGAGCTTCATACTGACGATGAAACACAGAAATTGCATCGGGATTGAATATAGTAGGCACAATGACGACTTACGTCCAGGGGGAGCAATGTATCATACAGTTGTATACGTGGCTTTCCTGACATTCCAGTATTAGATTGCGACGCACCACTGGGTGTTTACTGTAACCCTTGGAGCTTCATATTGACGATGAAACACAGAAATTGCATCGGGATTGAATATAGTAGGCACAATGCCGACTTACGTCCAGGGGGAGTAATGCTTCAAACAGTCTGTATACGTCCCTTTCCTGAGAGTCCAGTATTAGACTGCGACGCACCACTGGGTGTTTACTGTTACCCTTGGAGCTTCATATGGACGATGAAACACAGAAATTGCATCGGGATTGAATATAGTAGGCAGAAGACCGACTTACGTACAGGGGGAGGAATGCTTCAAACAGTCTGTATACGTGCCTTTCCTGAGATTCCAGTATTAGATTGCGACGCACCACTGGGTGTTTACTGTAACCCCTGGAGCTTCATATTGACGATGAAACACAGAAATTGCATCGGGATTGAATATAGTAGGCACAATGCCGACTTACGTCCAGGGGGAGTAATGCTTCAAACAGTCTGTATACGTGCCTTTCCTGAGAGGCCAGTATTTAATTGCGACGCAGAACTGGCTGTTTACTGTAACCCTTGGCGCTTCATATTGACGATGAAACACAGAAATTGCATCGGGATTGAATATAGTAGGCACAATGCAGACTTTCGTTCAGGGGGAGCAATGCTTCAATCAGTCTGTATACGTGCCTTTCCTGAGAGGCCAGTATTTAATTGCGACGCAGAACTGGCTGTTTACTGTAACCCTTGGCGCTTCATATTGACGATGAAACACAGAAATTGCATCGGGAAAGAATATAGTAGGCACAATGCCGACTTTCGTTCAGGGGGAGCAATGCTTCAAACAGTCTGTATACGTGCCTTTCCTGAGAGGCCAGTATTAGATTGCGACGCATCTCTGGGTGTTTACTGCCACTCTTGGAGCTTCATATTGACGATGAAACACAGAAATTGCATCGGGATTGAACATAGTAGGCACAATGCCGACTTACGTCCAGGGGGAGCAATGTTTCATACAGTTGTATACGTGCCTTTCCTGACATTCCAGTATTAGATTGCGACGCACCACTGGGTGTTTACTGTAACCCTTGGAGCTTCATATGGACGATGAAACACAGAAATTGCATCGGGATTGAATATAGTAGGCACAATGCAAACTTTCGTTCAGGGGGAGCAATGCTTCAAACAGTCTGTATATGTGCCGTTACTGAGAGGCCAGTATTAGACTGCGACGCACCACTGGGAATTTACAGTAACCCGTGGAGCTTCATATTGACGATGAAACACAGAAATTGCATCGGGATTGTATATAGGAAGCACAATGCCGACTTACGTCCAGGGGGAGCAATGCTTCAAACAGTCTGTATATATGCCGTTACTGAGAGGCCAGTATTAGATTGCGACGCACCACTGGGAGTTTACTGTAACCCTTGGAGCTTCATATTGACTATGAAACACAGAAATTGCATCGGGATTGAATATAGTAGGCAGAAGGCCGACTTACGTACAGGGGGAGAAATGCTTCAAACAGTCTGTATATGTGCCGTTACTGAGAGGCCAGTATTAGATTGCGACGCACCACTTATAGTTTACTGTAACCCTTGGAGCTTCATATTGACGATGAAACACAGAAATTGCATCGGGATTGAATATAGTAGGTACAATGCCGACTTACGTCCAGGGGGAGCAATGCCTCAAACAGTCTGTATACGTGCCTTTCCTGAGAGGCCAGTATTAGATTGCGACGCAGCACTGGCTGTTTACTGTAACCCTTGGAGCTTCATATTGACGATGAAACACAGAAATTGCATCGGGATTGAATATAGTAGGCACAATGCAGACTTTCGTTCAGGGGGAGCAATGCTTCAATCAGTCTGTATACGTGCCTTTCCTGAGAGGCCAGTATTTAATTGCGACGCAGAACTGGCTGTTTACTGTAACCCTTGGCGCTTCATATTGACGATGAAACACAGAAATTGCATCGGGAAAGAATATAGTAGGCACAATGCCGACTTTCGTTCAGGGGGAGCAATGCTTCAAACAGTCTGTATACGTGCCTTTCCTGAGAGGCCAGTATTAGATTGCGACGCACCACTGGGTGTTTACTGTAACCCTTGGACCTTCATATTGACGATGAAAAACAGAAATTGCATCGGGATTGAATATAGTAGGCACAATGCCGACTTACGCCCAGGGGGAGCAATGCTTCAAACAGTCTGTATACGTGCCGTTACTGTGAGGTCAGTATTAGATTGCGACGCACCTCTGGGTGTTTACTGTAACCCTTGGAGCTTCATATTGAGAATGAAACACAGAAATTGCATCGGGGTGAATATAGTAGGTACAATGCAAACTTACTTCCAGGGGGAGCAATGCTTCATATAGTTGTATACGTGCCTTTCCTGAGGTTCCAGTATTAGATTGCGACGCACCACTGGGTGTTTACTGTAACCCTTGGAGCTTCATATTGACGATGAAACACAGAAAATGCATCGGGATTGAATATATTAGGCACAATGCCGACTTACGTCCAGGGGGAGTAATGCTTCAAACAGTCTGTATATGTGCCGTTACTGAGAGGCCAGTATTAGATTGCGACGCACCACTGGGTCTTTACTGTAACCCTTGGAGCTTCATATTGACGATGAAACACAGAAATTGCATCGGGAGTGAATATAGTAGGCACAATGCCGACTTACGTCCAGGGGGAGCAATGCTTCAAACAGTCTGAATACGTGCCTTTCCTGAGAGGCCAGTATTTAATTGCGATGCAAAACTGGCTGTTTACTGTAACCCTTGGAGCTTCATATTGACGATGAAAAACAGAAATTGCATCGGGATTGAATATAGTAGGCACAATGCTGACTTACGTCCAGGGGGAGTAATGCTTCAAACAGTCTGTATATGTGCCGTTACTGAGAGGCCAGTATTAGATTGCGACGCACCACTGGGAGTTTACTGTAATCCGTGGAGCTTCATATTGACGATGAAACACAGAAATTGCATCGGGATTGAATATAGTAGGCACAATGCTGACTTACGTCCAGGGGGAGTAATGCTTCAAACAGTCTGTATATGTGCCGTTACTGAGAGGCCAGTATTAGATTGCGACGCACCACTGGGAGTTTACTGTAATCCTTGGAGCTTCATATTGACGATGAAACACAGAAATTGCATCGGGATTGAATATAGTAGGTACAATGCCGACTTACGTCCAGGGGGAGCAATGCTTCAAACAGTCTGAATACGTGCCTTTCCTGAGAGGCCAGTATTTAATTGCGATGCAGAACTGGCTGTTTACTGTAACCCTTGGAGCTTCATATTGACGATGAAAAACAGAAATTGCATCGGGATTGAATATAGTAGGCACAATGCCGACTTACGCCCAGGGGGAGCAATGCTTCAAACAGTCTGTATACGTGCCGTTACTGTGAGGTCAGTATTAGATTGCGACGCACCTCTGGGTGTTTACTGTAACTCTTGGAGCTTCATATTGAGAATGAAACACAGAAATTGCATCGGGGTGAATATAGTAGGCACAATGCCGACTTACGTCCAGGGGGAGTAATGCTTCAAACAGTCTGTATACGTGCCTTTCCTGAGACGCCAGTATTAGATTGCGACGTACCACTGGGTGTTTACTGTAACGCTTGGAGCTTCATATTGACGATGAAACACAGAAATTGCATCGGGATTGAATATAGTAGGCACAATGCCGACTTACGTCCAGGGGGAGCAATGCTTCAAACAGTCAGTATACGTGCCTTTCCTGAGAGGCCAGTATTAGACTGCGACGCACCACTGGGAGTTTACTGTAACCCTTGGAGCTTCATATTGACGATGAAACACAGAAATTGCATCGAGATTGAATGTAGTAGGCACAATGCTGACTTACGTCCAGGGGAAGTAATGCTTCAAACAGTCTGTATATGTGCCGTTACTGAGAGGCCAGTATTAGATTGCGACGCACCACTGGGAGTTTACTGTGACCCTTGGAGCTTCATATTGACGATGAAACACAGAAATTGCATCGGGATTGAATATAGTAGGTACAATGCCGACTTACGTCCAGGGGGAGCAATGCTTCAATCAGTCTGTATACGTGCCTTTGCTGAGAGGCCAGTATTTAATTGCGACGCAGAACTGGCTGTTTACTGTAACCCTTGGCGCTTCATATTGACGATGAAACACAGAAATTGCATCGGGATTGAATATAGTAGGCACAATGCCGACTTTCGTTCAGGGGGAGCAATGCTTCAAACAGTCTGTATACGTGCCTTTCCTGAGAGGCCAGTATTAGATTGCGACGCACCACTGGGTGTTTACTGTAACCCTTGGAGCTTCATATTGATGATGAAACACAGAAATTGCATCGGGATTGAATATAGTAGGCAGAAGATCGACTTACGTACAGGGGGAGGAATGCTTCAAACAGTCTGTATACGTGCCTTTCCTGAGATGCCAGTATTAGACTGCCACGCACCACTGGGAATTTACTGTAATCCTTGGAGCTTCATATTGACGATGAAACACAGAAATTGCATCGGGAATGAATATAGGAAGCACAATGCCGACTTTCTTTCAGGGGGAGCTATGCTTCAAACAGCCTGTATACGTGCCTTTCCTGAGAGGCCAGTATTAGATTGCGACGCACCACTGGGTGTTACTGTAACCCTTGGAGCTTCATATTGACTATGAAACACAGAAATTGCATCGGGATTGAATATAGTAGGCAGAAGATCGACTTACGTACGGCGGGAGGAATGCTTCAAACAGTCTGTATACGTGCCTTTCCTGAGATGCCTGTATTAGACTGCGACGCACCACTGGGAATTTACTGTAATCCTTGGAGCTTCATATTGACGATGAAACACAGAAATTGCATCGGGATTGAATATAGGAAGCACAATGCCGACTTTCGTTCAGGGGGAGCTATGCTTCAAACAGCCTGTATACGTGCCTTTCCTGAGAGGCCAGTATTAGAATGCGACGCACCACTGGATGTTTACTGTAACCCTTGGAGCTTCATACTGACGATGAAACACAGAAATTGCATCGGGATTGAATATAGTAAGTACAATGCCGACGTACGTCCAGGGGGAGCAATGCTTCAAACAGCTTGTATACGTGCCTTTCCTGGGAGGCCAGTATTTGATTGCGACGTACCACTGGGTGTTTACTGTAACCCTTGGAGCTTCATATTGACGATGAAACACAAAAATTGCATCGAGATTGAATATAGTAGGCAGAAGGCCGACTTACGTCCAGGGGGAGGAATGCACAAACAGTCTGTATATGTGCCGTTACTGAGTGGCCAGTATTAAATTGCGACGCACCACTGGGTGTTTACTGTAACCCTTGGAGCTTCATATTGACGATGAAACACAGAAATTGCATCGGGATTGAATATAGTAGGCACAATGCTGACTTACGTCCAGGGGGAGTAATGCTTCAAACAGTCTGTATATGTGCCGTTACTGAGAGGCCAGTATTAGATTGCGACGCACCACTGGGAGTTTACTGTAACCCTTGGAGCTTCATATTGACGATGAAACACAGAAATTGCATCGGGATTGAATATAGTAGGTACAATGCCGACTTACGTCCAGGGGGAGCAATGCTTCAAACAGTCTGTATACGTGCCTTTCCTGAGACGCCAGTATTAGATTGCGACGTACCACTGGGTGTTTACTGTAACGCTTGGAGCTTCATATTGACGATGAAACACAGAAATTGCATCGGGATTGAATATAGTAGGCACAATGCCGACTTACGTCCAGGGGGAGCAATGCTTCAAACAGTCAGTATACGTGCCTTTCCTGAGAGGCCAGTATTAGACTGCGACGCACCACTGGGAGTTTACTGTAACCCTTGGAGCTTCATATTGACGATGAAACACAGAAATTGCATCGAGATTGAATGTAGTAGGCACAATGCTGACTTACGTCCAGGGGAAGTAATGCTTCAAACAGTCTGTATATGTGCCGTTACTGAGAGGCCAGTATTAGATTGCGACGCACCACTGGGAGTTTACTGTGACCCTTGGAGCTTCATATTGACGATGAAACACAGAAATTGCATCGGGATTGAATATAGTAGGTACAATGCCGACTTACGTCCAGGGGGAGCAATGCTTCAATCAGTCTGTATACGTGCCTTTGCTGAGAGGCCAGTATTTAATTGCGACGCAGAACTGGCTGTTTACTGTAACCCTTGGCGCTTCATATTGACGATGAAACACAGAAATTGCATCGGGATTGAATATAGTAGGCACAATGCCGACTTTCGTTCAGGGGGAGCAATGCTTCAAACAGTCTGTATACGTGCCTTTCCTGAGAGGCCAGTATTAGATTGCGACGCACCACTGGGTGTTTACTGTAACCCTTGGAGCTTCATATTGATGATGAAACACAGAAATTGCATCGGGATTGAATATAGTAGGCAGAAGATCGACTTACGTACAGGGGGAGGAATGCTTCAAACAGTCTGTATACGTGCCTTTCCTGAGATGCCAGTATTAGACTGCCACGCACCACTGGGAATTTACTGTAATCCTTGGAGCTTCATATTGACGATGAAACACAGAAATTGCATCGGGAATGAATATAGGAAGCACAATGCCGACTTTCTTTCAGGGGGAGCTATGCTTCAAACAGCCTGTATACGTGCCTTTCCTGAGAGGCCAGTATTAGATTGCGACGCACCACTGGGTGTTACTGTAACCCTTGGAGCTTCATATTGACTATGAAACACAGAAATTGCATCGGGATTGAATATAGTAGGCAGAAGATCGACTTACGTACGGCGGGAGGAATGCTTCAAACAGTCTGTATACGTGCCTTTCCTGAGATGCCTGTATTAGACTGCGACGCACCACTGGGAATTTACTGTAATCCTTGGAGCTTCATATTGACGATGAAACACAGAAATTGCATCGGGATTGAATATAGGAAGCACAATGCCGACTTTCGTTCAGGGGGAGCTATGCTTCAAACAGCCTGTATACGTGCCTTTCCTGAGAGGCCAGTATTAGAATGCGACGCACCACTGGATGTTTACTGTAACCCTTGGAGCTTCATACTGACGATGAAACACAGAAATTGCATCGGGATTGAATATAGTAAGTACAATGCCGACGTACGTCCAGGGGGAGCAATGCTTCAAACAGCTTGTATACGTGCCTTTCCTGGGAGGCCAGTATTTGATTGCGACGTACCACTGGGTGTTTACTGTAACCCTTGGAGCTTCATATTGACGATGAAACACAAAAATTGCATCGAGATTGAATATAGTAGGCAGAAGGCCGACTTACGTCCAGGGGGAGGAATGCACAAACAGTCTGTATATGTGCCGTTACTGAGTGGCCAGTATTAAATTGCGACGCACCACTGGGTGTTTACTGTAACCCTTGGAGCTTCATATTGACGATGAAACACAGAAATTGCATCGGGATTGAATATAGTAGGCACAATGCTGACTTACGTCCAGGGGGAGTAATGCTTCAAACAGTCTGTATATGTGCCGTTACTGAGAGGCCAGTATTAGATTGCGACGCACCACTGGGAGTTTACTGTAACCCTTGGAGCTTCATATTGACGATGAAACACAGAAATTGCATCGGGATTGAATATAGTAGGTACAATGCCGACTTACGTCCAGGGGGAGCAATGCTTCAAACAGTCTGAATACGTGCCTTTCCTGAGAGGCCAGTATTTAATTGCGACGCAGAACTGGCTGTTTACTGTCACCCTTGGCGCTTTATATTGACGATGAAACACAGAAATTGCATCGGGAAAGAATATAGTAGGCACAATGCCGACTTTCGTTCAGGGGGAGCAATGCTTCAAACAGTCTGTATACGTGCCTTTCCTGAGAGGCCAGTATTAGATTGCGACGCACCACTGGGTGTTTACTGTAACCCTTGGAGCTTCATATTGACGATGAAACACAGAAATTGCATCGGGATTGAATATAGTAGGCACAATGCCGACTTACGTCCAGGGGGGAAATGCTTCAAACAGTCTGTACATGTGCCGTTACTGAGTGGCCAGTATTAAATTGCGACGCACCACTGGGTGTTTACTGTAACGCATGGAGCTTCATATTGACGATGAAACACAGAAATTGCATCGGGATTGAAAATAGTAGGCAGAAGATCGAATTACGTACAGGGGGAGGAATGCTTCAAACAGTCTGTATACGAGCCTTTCCTGAGAGGCCAGTATTAGACTGCGACGCACCACTGGGAATTTACTGTAACCCTTGGAGCTTCATATTGATGATGAAACACAGAAATTGCATCGGGATTGAATATAGGAAGCACAATGCCGACTTTCGTTCACGGGGAGCTATGCTTCAAACAGTCTGTATACGTGCCTTTCCTGAGATTCCAGTATTAGATTGCGGCGCACCACTGGGAATTTACTGTAACCCTGGGAGCTTCATATTGACTATGAAACACAGAAATTGTATCCGGATTGAATATAGTAGGCACAATGCCGACTTACTTCCAGGGAGAGCAATGCTTCAAACAGTCTGTATACGTGCCTTTCCTGAGAGGCCAGTATTAGACTGCAACGCACCACTGGGAGTTTACTGTAACTCTTGGAGCTTCATATTGACGAGGAAACAAAGAAATTGCATCGGGATTGAATATATTAGGCACAATACGGACTTACGTCCATGGGGAGTAATGCTTCAAACAGTCTGTATATGTGCCGTTACTGAGGGGCCAGTACTAGATTGCGACGCACCACTGGGAGTTTTCTGTAACCCTTGGAGCATCATATTGACTATGAAACACAGAAATTGCATCGCGATTGAATATAGTAAGCTGAAGGCCGACTTACGTACAGGGCGACGAATGCTTTAAACAGTCTGTATATGTGCCGTTACTAAGAGGCCAGTATTAGATTGCGACGGACCACTGGGTGTTTACTGTAACCCTTGGAGCTTCATATTGACTATGAAACACAGAAATTGCATCGGGATTGAATATAGTAGGCACAATGCAAACTTACGTCCAGGGGGAGCAATGCTTCATACAGTTGTATACGTGCCTTTCCTGAGATTCCAGTATTAGATTGCGACGCACCACAGGGTGTTTACTGTAACCCTTGGAGCTTCATATTGACTATGAAACACAGAAATTTCATCACGATTGAATATAGTAGGCAGAAGGCCGACTTACGTCCAGGGGGAAGAATGCTTCAAACAGTCTGTATATGTGCAGTTACTGAGAGGCCAGTATTAGATTGCGACGGACCACTGGGTGTTTACTGTAACCCTTGGAGCTTTATATTGACTATGAAACACAGAAATTGCATCGGGATTGAATATAGTGGGCAGAAGGCCGACTTGCGTCCTGGGGGAGGAATGCTTCAAACCGTCTGTATATGTGCCGTTACTGAGAGGCCAGTACTAGATTGCGAAGCACCACTGGGTGTTTACTGTAACCCTCGTAGCTTCATATTGATGATAAAACACAGAAATTGCATCGTGATTGAATATTGTAGGCACAATGCCGACTTACGTCAAGGAGGAGCAATGCTTCAAACAGTCTGTATACGTGCCTTTCGTGAGAGGCCAGTATTAGATTGCGACGCACCACTGGGAGTTTACTGTAACCCTTGGTGCTTCATATTGACGATGAAACACAGAAATTGCATCGGGATTGAATATAGTAGGCACAATGCCGACTTACGTCCAGGGGGAGCAATGCTTCATACAGTTGTATACGTGCCTTTCCTGAGATTCCAGTATTAGATTGCGACGCACCACTGGGTGTTTACTGTAACCCCTTGGAGCTTCATATTGACGATAAGACACAGAAATTGCATCGGGATTGAATATAGTAGGCACAATGCCGACTTACGTCCAGGGGGAGTAATGCTTCAAACGGTCTGTATATGTGCCGTTACTGAGAGTCCAGTATTAGATTGCGACGCACCACTGGGTGTTTTGCTGTAACCCTTGGAGCTTCATACTGACGATGGAACACAGAATTTGCATCGGGATTGAATATAGTAGGCACAATGACGACTTACGTCCAGGGGGAGCAATGTTTCATACAGTTGTATACGTGCCTTTCCTGACATTCCAGTATTAGATTGCGACGCACCACTGGGTGTTTACTGTAACCCCTTGGAGCTTCATATTGACGATGAAACACAGAAATTGCATCGGGATTGAATATAGTAGGCACAATGCCGACTTACGTCCAGGGGGAGTAATGCTTCAAACAGTCTGTATACGTGCCTTTCCTGAGAGTCCAGTATTAGACTGCGACGCACCACTGGGTGTTTACTGTAACCCTTGGAGCTTCATATGGACGATGAAACACAGAAATTGCATCGGGATTGAATATAGTAGGCAGAAGACCGACTTACGTACAGGGGGAGGAATGCTTCAAACAGTCTGTATACGTGCCTTTCCTGAGATTCCAGTATTAGATTGCGACGCACCACTGGGTGTTTACTGTAACCCCTGGAGCTTCATATTGACGATGAAACACAGAAATTGCATCGGGATTGAATATAGTAGGCACAATGCCTACTTACGTCCAGCGGGAGTAATGCTCCAAACAGTCTGTATACGTGCCTTTCCTGAGAGGCCAGTATTAGATTGCGACGCATCTCTGGGTGCTTACTGCCACTCTTATCGCTTCATATTGACGATGAAACACAAAAATTGCATCGGGATTGAATATAGTAGGCACAA
This sequence comes from Schistocerca cancellata, assembly GCF_023864275.1. Classification (NCBI taxonomy): domain Eukaryota; kingdom Metazoa; phylum Arthropoda; class Insecta; order Orthoptera; family Acrididae; genus Schistocerca; species Schistocerca cancellata. Next base: position 465,606,973 of record NC_064634.1, on the reverse strand, counting down.
TGCCGACCTACGTCCAGGGGGAGCAATGCTTCAAACAGTCTGTATACGTGCCGTTACAGAGAGGCCAATATTAGATTGCGACGCACCACTGGGTGTTTACTGTAATCCTTGGAGCTTCATACTGACGATGAAACACAGAAATTGCATCGGGATTGAATATAGTAGGCACAATGCCGACTTACGTCCAGGGGGAGTAATGCTTCAAACAGTCTGTATATGTGCCGTTACTGAGAGGCCAGTATTACATTGCGACGCACCACTGGGAGTTTACTGTAACCCTTGGAGCTTCATATTGACTATGAAACACAGAAATTGCATCGGGATTGAATATAGTAGGTAGAAGATCGACTTACGTACAGGGGGAGGAATGCTTCAAACAGTCTGTATACGTACCTTTCCTGAGAGGCCAATATTAGACTGCGACGCACCACTGGGAATTTACTGTAACCCGTGGAGCTTCATATTGACGATGAAACACAGAAATTGCATCGGGATTGTATATAGGAGGCACAATGCCGACTTACGTCCAGGGGGAGTAATGCTTCAAACAGTCTGTATACGTGCCTTTCCTGAGAGGCCAGTATTAGATTGCGACGCATCTCTGGGTGCTTACTGCCACTCTTATAGCTTCATATTGACGATGAAACACAAAAATTGCATCGGGATTGAATATAGTAGGCACAATGCCGACTTACGTCCAGGGGGAGTAATGCTTCAAACAGTCTGTATACGTGCCTTTCTTGAGAGTCCAGTATTAGACTGCGACGCACCACTGGGTGTTTACTGTAACCCTTGGAGCTTCATATGGACGATGAAACACAGAAATTGCATCGGGATTGAATATAGTAGGCAGAAGACCGACTTACGTACAGGGGGAGGAATGCTTCAAACAGTCTGTATACGTGCCTTTCCTGAGATTCCAGTATTAGATTGCGACGCACCACTGGGTGTTTACTGTAACCCCTGGAGCTTCATATTGACGATGAAACACAGAAATTGCATCGGGATTGAATATAATAGGCACAATGCCTACTTACGTCCAGGGGGAGTAATGCTTCAAACAGTCTGTATACGTGCCTTTCCTGAGAGGCCAGTATTAGATAGCGACGCATCTCTGGGTGCTTACTGCCACTCTTATAGCTTCATATTGACGATGAAACACAAAAATTGCATCGGGATTGAATATAGTAGGCACAATGCCGACTTACGTCCAGGGGGAGCAATGCTTCAAACAGTCTGTATACGTGCCGTTACAGAGAGGCCAGTATTAGATTGCGACGCACCACTGGGTGTTTACTGTAACCCTTGGAGCTTCATACTGACGATGAAACACAGAGATTGCATCGGGATTGAATATAGTAGGCACAATGCCGACTTACGTCCAGGGGGAGTAATGCTTCAAACAGTCTGTATATGTGCCGTTACTGAGAGGCCAGTATTGCATTGCGACGCACCACTGGGAGTTTACTGTAACCCTTGGAGCTTCATATTGACTATGAAACACAGAAATTGCATCGGGATTGAATATAGTAGGTAGAAGATCGACTTACGTACAGGGGGAGGAATGCTTCAAACAGTCTGTATACGTACCTTTCCTGAGAGGCCAATATTAGACTGCGACGCACCACTGGGAATTTACTGTAACCCGTGGAGCTTCATATTGACGATGAAACACAGAAATTGCATCGGGATTGTATATAGGAGGCACAATGCCGACTTACGTCCTGGGGGAGCAATGCTTCAAACAGTCTGTATACGTGCCTTTCCTGAGAGGGCAGTATTAGACTGTGACGCACCACTGGGAGTTTACTGTAACCCTTGGAGGTTCATATTGACGATGTAACAAAGAAATTGCATCGGGATTGAATATAGTAGGCACAATGCTGACTTACGTCCAGGGGGAGTAATGCTTCAAACAGTCTGTATATGTGCCGTTACTGAGAGGCTAGTATTAGATTGCGACGCACCACTGGGAGTTTACTGTAACCCTTGGAGCTTCATATTGACTACGAAACACAGAAATTGCATCGGGATTGAATATAGTAGGCAGAAGGCCGACTTACGTACAGGGGGAGAAATGCTTCAAACAGTCTGTATATGTGCCGTTACTGAGAGGCCAGTATTAGATTGCGACGCGCCACTTGGGGTTTACTGTAACCCTTGGAGCTTCATATTGACGATGAAACACAGAAATTGCATCGGGATTGATTATAGTTGGTACAATGCCGACTTACGTCCAGGGGGAGCAATGCTTCAAACAGTCTGTATACGTCGCTTTCCTGAGAGGCCAGTATTAGATTGCGACGCAGCACTGGCTGTTTACTGTAACCCTTGGAGCTTCATATTGACGATGAAACACAGATGTTGCATCGGGATTGAATATAGTAGGCACAATGCAGACTTTCGTTCAGGGGGAGCAATGCTTCAAACAGTCTGAATACTTGCCTTTCCTGAGAGGCCAGAATTAGATTTCGACGCACCACTGGGTGTTTACTGTAACCCTTGGAAATTCATATTGACGATGAAACACAGATATTGCATCGGGATTGAATATAGTAGGACCAATGCTGACTTTCGTTCAGGGGGAAGCAATGCTTCAAACAGTCTGTATACGTGCCTTTCGTGAGAGGCCAGTATTAGACTGCGACGCACCACTGGGAGTTTACTGTAACCCTTGGAGCTTCATATTGACGATGAAACACAGAAATTGCATCGAGATTGAATATAATAGGCACAATGCCGACTTACGTCCAGGGGGAGTAATGCTTCAAACAGTCTGTATATGTGCAGTTACTGAGAGGCCAGTATTAGATTGCGACCCACCACTGGGTCTTTACTGTAACCCTTGGAGCTTCATATTGACGATGAAACACAGAAATTGCATCGGGATTGAATATAGTAGGCACAATGCCGACTTACGTCCAGGGGGAGCAATGCTTCAAACACTCTGTATACGTGCCGTTACTGTGAGGTCAGTATTAGATTGCGACGCACCACTGGGTGTTTACTGTAACCCTTGGAGCTTCATATTGAGAGTGAAACACAGAAATTGCATCGGGGTGAATATAGTAGGCACAATGCCGACTTACGTCCAGGGGGAGTAATGCTTCAAACAGTCTGTATACGTGCCTTTCCTGAGAGGCCAGTATTAGATTGCGACGTACCACTGGGTGTTTAATGTAACCCTTGGAGCTTCATATTGACGATGAAACACAGAAATTGCATCGGGATTGAATATAGTAGGCACAATGCCGACTTACGTCCAGGGGGAGTAATGCTTCAAACAGTCTGTATATGTGCCGTTACTGAGAGGCCAGTTTTAGATTGCGACGCACCACTGGGTCTTTACTGGAACCCTTGGAGCTTCATATTGACGATGAAACACAGAAATTGCATCGGGAAAGAATATAGTAGGCACAATGCCGACTTTCGTTCAGGGGGAGCAATGCTTCAAACAGTCTGTATACGTGCCTTTCCTGAGAGGCCAGTATTAGATTGCGACGCACCACTGGGTGTTTACTGTAACCCTTGGAGCTTCATATTGACGATGAAACACAGAAATTGCATCGGGATTGAATATAGTAGGCACAATGCCGACTTACGTCCAGGGGGAGTAATGCTTCAAACAGTCTGTATACGTGCCTTTCCTGAGACGCCAGTATTAGATTGCGACGTACCACTGGGTGTTTACTGTAACCCTTGGAGCTTCATATTGTCGATGAAACACAAAAATTGCATCGAGATTGAATATAGTAGGCAGAAGGCCGACTTGCGTCCAGGGGGAGGAATGCACAAACAGTCTGTATATGTGCCGTTACTGAGTGGCCAGTATTAAATTGCGACGCACCACTGGGTGTTTACTGTAACCCATGGAGCTTAATATTGACGATGAAACACAGAAATTGCATCGGGATTGAATATAGTAGGCACAATGCCGACTTACGTCCAGGGGGAGCAATGCTTCAAACAGTCAGTATACGTGCCTTTCCTGAGAGGCCAGTATTAGACTGCGACGCACCACTGGGAGTTTACTGCAACCCTTGGAGCTTCATATTGACGATGAAACACAGAAATTGCATCGAGATTGAATATAGTAGGCACAATGCTGACTTACGTCCAGGGGGAGTAATGCTTCAAACAGGCTGTATATGTGCCGTTACTGAGAGGCCAGTATTAGATTGCGACGCACCACTGGGTGTTTACTGTAACCCTTGGAGCTTCATATTGATGATGAAACACAGAAATTGCATCGGGATTGAATATAGTAGGCAGAAGATCGACTTACGTACAGGGGGAGGAATGCTTCAAACAGTCTGTATACGTGCTTTTCCTGAGATGCCAGTATTACACTGCGACGCACCACTGGGAATTTACTGTAATCCTTGGAGCTTCATATTGACGATGAAACACAGAAATTGCATCGGGATTGAATATAGGAAGCACAATGCCGACTTTCGTTCAGGGGGAGCTATGCTTCAAACAGTCTGTATACGTGCCTTTCCTGAGAGGCCATTATTAGATTGCGACGCACCACTGGGTGTTACTGTAACCCTTGGAGCTTCATATTGACTATGAAACACAGAAATTGCATCGGGATTCAATTTAGTAGGCACAATGAAGACTTACGTCCAGGGGGAGCAATGCTTCAAACAGTCTGTATACGTGCCTTTCCTGAGAGGCCAGTATTAGACTGCGACGCACCACTGGGAGTTTACTGTAACCCTTGGAGCTTCATATTGACGATGAAACAAAGAAATTGCATCGGGATTGAATATAGTAGGCACAATGCCGACTTACGACCAAGGGGACAAACGCTTCAAACAGTCTGTATATGTGCCGTTACTGAGAGGCCAATATTAGATTGCGACCCACCAATGTAAGATTACTGTAACCCTTGGAGCTTCATATTGACTATGAAACACAGAAATTGCATCGGGATTGAATTTAGTAGGCACAATGCCGACTTACGTCCAGGGGGAGCAATGCTTCAAACAGTCTGTATACGTGCCTTTCCTGAGAGGCCAGTATTAGACTGCGACGCACCACTGGGGGTTTACTGTAACCCTTGGAGCTTCATATTGATGATGAAACACAGAAATTGCATCGGGATTGAATATAGTAGGTACAATGCAAACTTACGTCCAGGGGGAGCAATGCTTCATATAGTAGTATACGTGCCTTTCCTGAGGTTCCAGTATTAGATTGCAACGCACCACTGGGTGTTTACTGTAACCCTTGGAGCTTCATATTGACGATGAAACACAGAAAATGCATCGGGATTGAATATATTAGGCACAATGCCGACTTACGTCCAGGGGGAGTAATGCCTCAAACAGTCTGTATATGTGCCGTTACTGAGAGGCCAGTATTAGATTGCGAAGCAACACTGGATCTTTACTGTAACCCTTGGAGCTTCATATTGACGATGAAACACAGAAATTGCATCGGGATTGAATATAGTAGGCACAATGCCGACTTACGCCCAGGGGGAGCAATGCTTCAAACAGTCTGTATACGTGCCGTTACTGTGAGGTCAGCATTAGATTGCGACGCACCTCTGGGTGTTTACTGTAACCCTTGGAGCTTCATATTGAGAATGAAACACAGAAATTGCATCGGGGTGAATATAGTAGGCACAATGCCGACTTACGTCCAGGGGGAGTTATGCTTCAAACAGTCTGTATACGTGCCTTTCCTGAGACGCCAGTATTAGATTGCCACGTACCACTGTGTGTTTACTGTAACCCTTGGAGCTTCATATTGTCGATGAAACACAAAAATTTGATCGAGATTGAATATAGTAGGCAGAAGGCCGACTTACGTCCAGGGGGAGGAATGCACAAACAGTCTGTATATGTGCCGTTACTGAGTGGCCAGTATTAAATTACGTCGCACCACTGGGTGTTTACTGTAACCCTTGGAGCTTCATATTGACGATGAAACACAGAAATTGCATCGGGATTGAATATAGTAGGCACAATGCCGACTTACGTCCAGGGGGAGCAATGCTTAAACAGTCAGTATACGTGCCTTTCCTAAGAGGCCAGTATTAGACTGCGACGCACCACTGGGAGTTTACTGTAACCCTTGGAGCTTCATATTGACGATGAAACACAGAAATTGCATCGAGATTGAATATAGTAGGCACAATGCTGACTTACGTCCAGGGGGAGCAATGCTTCAAACAGTCTGTATATGTGCCGTTACTGAGAGGCCAGTATTAGATTGCGACGCACCACTGGGAGTTAGCTGTAACCCTTGGAGCTTCATATTGACGATGAAACACAGAAATTGCATCGGGATTGAATATAGTAAGTACAATGCCGACTTACGTCCAGGGGGAGCAATGCTTCAATCAGTCTGTATATTTGCCTTTGCTGAGAGGCCAGTATTTAATTGCGACGCAGAACTGGCTGTTTACTGTAACCCTTGGCGCTTCATATTGACGATGAAACACAGAAATTGCATCGGGATTGAATATAGTAGGCAGAATGCCGACTTTCGTTCAGGGGGAGCAATGCTTCAAACAGTCTGTATACGTGCCTTTCCTGAGAGGAAAGTATTAGACTGCGACGCACCACTGGGAATTTACTGTAATCCTTGGAGCTTCATATTGACGATGAAACACAGAATTTGCATCGGGATTGAATATAGGAAGCACAATGCCGACTTTCGTTCAGGGGGAGCTATGCTTCAAACAGTCTGTATACGTGCCTTTCCTGAGAGGCCAGTATTAGATTGCGACGCACCACTGGGTGTTACTGTAACCCTTGGAGCTTCATATTGACTATGAAATACAGAAATTGCATCGGGATTTAATTTAGTAGGCACAATGCCGACTTACGTCCAGGGGGAGCAATGCTTCAAACAGTCTGTATACGTGCCTTTCCTGAGAGGCCAGTATTAGACTGCGACGCACCACTGGGAGTTTACTGTAACCCTTGGAGCTTCATATTGACGATGAAACAAAGAAATTGCATCGGGATTGAATATAGTAGGCACAATGCCGACTTACGACCAGGAGGAGAAATGCTTCAAACAGTCTGTATATGTGCCGTTACTGAGAGGCCAATATTAGATTGCGACCCACCAATGGAAGATTACTGTAACCCATGGAGCTTCATATTGACTATGAAACACAGAAATTGCATCGGGATTGAATTTAGTAGGCACAATGCCGACTTACGTCCAGGGGGAGCAATGCTTCAAACAGTCTGTATACGTGCCTTTCCTGAGAGGCCAGTATTAGACTGCGACGCACCACTGGGAGTTTACTGTAACCCTTGGAGCTTCATATTGATGATGAAACACAGAAATTGCATCGGGATTGAATATAGTAGGTACAATGCAAACTTACGTCCAGGGGAAGCAATGCTTCATATAGTAGTATACGAGCCTTTCCTGAGGTTCCAGTATTAGATTGCGACGCACCACTGGGTGTTTACTATAACCCTTGGAGCTTCATATTGACGATGAAACACAGAAAATGCATCGGGATTGAATATATTAGGCACAATGCCGACTTACGTCCAGGGGGAGTAATGCCTCAAACAGTCTGTATATGTGCCGTTACTGAGAGGCCAGTATTAGATTGCGAAGCACCACTGGGTCTTTACTGTAACCCTTGGAGCTTCATATTGACGATGAAACACAGAAATTGCATCGGGATTGAATATGGTAGGCACAATGCCGACTTACGCCCAGGGGGAGCAATGCTTCAAACAGTCTGTTTACGTGCCGTTACTGTGAGGTCAGTATTAGATTGCGACGCACCTCTGGATGTTTACTGTAACCCTTGGAGCTTCATATTGAGAATGAAACACAGAAATTGCATCGGGGTGAATATAGTAGGCACAACGCCGACTTACGTCCAGGGGGAGTTATGCTTCAAACAGTCTGTATACGTGCCTTTCCTGAGACGCCAGTATTAGATTGCGACGTACCACTGGGTGTTTACTGTAACCCTTGGAGCTTCATATTGTCGATGAAACACAAAAATTTGATCGAGATTGAATATAGTAGGCTGAAGGCCGACTTACGTCCAGGGGGAGGAATGCACAAACAGTCTGTATATGTGCCGTTACTGAGTGGCCAGTATTAAATTACGACGCACCACTGGGTGTTTACTGTAACCCTTAGAGCTTCATATTGACGATGAAACACAGAAATTGCATCGGGATTGAATATAGTAGGCACAATGCCGACTTACGTCCAGGGGGAGCAATGCTTAAACAGTCAGTATACGTGCCTTTCCTAAGAGGCCAGTATTAGACTGCGACGCACCACTGGGAGTTTACTGTAACCCTTGGAGCTTCATATTGACGATGAAACACAGAAATTGCATCGAGATTGAATATAGTAGGCACAATGCTGACTTACGTCCAGGGGGAGCAATGCTTCAAACTGTCTGTATATGTGCCGTTACTGAGAGGCCAGTATTAGATTGCGACGCACCACTGGGAGTTAGCTGTAACCCTTGGAGCTTCATATTGACGATGAAACACAGAAATTGCATCGGGATTGAATATAGTAGGTACAATACCGACTTACGTCCAGGGGGAGCAATGCTTCAATCAGTCTGTATATTTGCCTTTGCTGAGAGGCCAGTATTTAATTGCGACGCAGAACTGGCTGTTTACTGTAACCCTTGGCGCTTCATATTGACGATGAAACACAGAAATTGCATCGGGATTGAATATAGTAGGCAGAATGCCGACTTTCGTTCAGGGGGAGCAATGCTTCAAACAGTCTGTATACGTGCCTTTCCTGAGAGGCCAGTATTAGATTGCGACGCACCACTTGGTGTTTACTGTAACCCTTGGAGCTTCATATTGAAGATGAAACACAGAAATTGCATCGGGATTGAATATAGTAGGCAGAAGATCGACTTACGTACAGGGGGAGTAATGCTTCAAACAGTCTGTATACGTGCCTTTCCTGAGATGCCAGTATTAGACTGCGACGCACCACTGGGAATTTACTGTAATCCTTGGAGCTTCATATTGACGATGAAACACAGAATTTGCATCGGGATATAATATAGGAAGCACAATGCCGACTTTCGTTCAGGGGGAGCTATGCTTCAAACAGTCTGTATACGTGCCTTTCCTGAGAGGCCAGTATTAGATTGCGACGCACCACTGGGTGTTACTGTAACCCTTGGAGCTTCATATTGACTATGAAATACAGAAATTGCATCGGGATTTAATTTAGTAGGCACAATGCCGACTTTCGTTCAGGGGGTGCAATGCTTCAAACAGTCTGTATACGTGCCTTTCCTGAGAGGCCAGTATTAGATTGCGACGCACCACTGGGTGTTTACTGTAACCCTTGGAGCTTCATATTGACGATGAAACACAGAAATTGCATCGAGATTGAATATAGTAGGCACAATGCCGACTTACGCCCAGGGGAGCAATGCTTCAAACTGTCTGTATACGTGCCGTTACTGTGAGGTCAGTATTTAATTGCGACGCACCTCTGGGTTTTTACTGTAACCCTTGGAGCTTCATATTGAGAATGAAACACAGAAATTGCATCGAGGTGAATATAGTAGGCACAATGCCGACTTACGTCCAGGGGGAGTAATGCTTCAAACAGTCTGTATACGTGCCTTTCCTGAGACGCCAGTATTAGATTGCGACGTACCACTGGGTGTTTACTGTAACCCTTGGAGCTTCATATTGTCGATGAAACACAAAAATTGCATCGAGATTGAATATAGTGGGCAGAAGGCCGACTTACGTCCAGGGGGAGGAATGCACAAACAGTCTGTATATGTGCCGTTACTGAGTGGCCAGTATTAAATTGCGACGCACCACTGGGTGTTTACTGTAACCCTTGGAGCTTACTATTGACGATGAAACACAGAAATTGCATCGGGATTGAATATAGTAGGCACAATGCCGACTTACGTCCAGGGGGAGCAATGCTTCAAACAGTCAGTATACGTGCCTTTCCTGAGAGGCCAGTATTAGACTGCGACGCACCACTGGGAGTTTACTGTAACCCTTGGAGCTTCATATTGACGATGAAACACAGAAATTGCATCGAGATTGATTATAGTAGGCACAATGCTGACTTACGTCCAGGGGGAGCAATGCTTCAAACAGTCTGTATATGTGCCGTTACTGAGAGGCCAGTATTAGATTGCGACGCACCACTGGGAGTTAGCTGTAACCCTTGGAGCTTCATATTGACGATGAAACACAGAAATTGCATCGGGATTGAATATAGTAGGTACAATGCCGACTTACGTCCAGGGGGAGCAATGCTTCAATCAGTCTGTATATTTGCCTTTGCTGAGAGGCCAGTATTTAATTGCGACGCAGAACTGGCTGTTTACTGTAACCCTTGGCGCTTCATATTGACGATGAAACACAGAAATTGCATCGGGATTGAATATAGTAGGCAGAATGCCGACTTTCGTTCAGGGGGAGCAATGCTTCAAACAGTCTGTATACGTGCCTTTCCTGAGAGGCCAGTATTAGATTGCGACGCACCACTGGGTGTTTACTGTAACCCTTGGAGCTTCATATTGAAGATGAAACACAGAAATTGCATCGGGATTGAATATAGTAGGCAGAAGATCGACTTACGTACAGGGGGAGTAATGCTTCAAACAGTCTGTATACGTGCCTTTCCTGAGATGCCAGTATTAGACTGCGACGCACCACTGGGAATTTACTGTAATCCTTGGAGCTTCATATTGACGATGAAACACAGAATTTGCATCGGGATTGAATATAGGAAGCACAATGCCGACTTTCGTTCAGGGGGAGCTATGCTTCAAACAGTCTGTATACGTGCCTTTCCTGAGAGGCCAGTATTAGATTGCGACGCACCACTGGGTGTTACTGTAACCCTTGGAGCTTCATATTGACTATGAAATACAGAAATTGCATCGGGATTTAATTTAGTAGGCACAATGCCGACTTACGTCCAGGGGGAGCAATGCTTCAAACAGTCTGTATACGTGCCTTTCCTGAGAGGCCAGTATTAGATTGCGACCCACCAATGGAAGATTACTGTAACCCTTGGAGCTTCATATTGACTATGAAACACAGAAATTGCATCGGGATTGAATTTAGTAGGCACAATGCCGACTTACGTCCAGGGGGAGCAATGCTTCAAACAGTCTGTATACGTGCCTTTCCTGAGAGGCCAGTATTAGACTGCGACGCACCACTGGGAGTTTACTGTAACCCTTGGAGCTTCATATTGATGATGAAACACAGAAATTGCATCGGGATTGAATATAGTAGGTACAATGCAAACTTACGTCCAGGGGGAGCAATGCTTCATATAGTAGTATACGTGCCTTTCCTGAGGTTCCAGTATTAGATTGCGACGCACCACTGGGTGTTTACTGTAACCCTTGGAGCTTCATATTGACGATGAAACACAGAAAATTCATCGGGATTGAATATATTAGGCACAATGCCGACTTACGTCCAGGGGGAGTAATGCCTCAAACAGTCTGTATATGTGCCGTTACTGAGAGGCCAGTATTAGATTGCGAAGCACCACTGGGTCTTTACTGTAACCCTTGGAGCTTCATATTGACGATGAAACACAGAAATTGCATCGGGATTGAATATAGTAGGCACAATGCCGACTTACGCCCAGGGGGAGCAATGCTTGAAACAGTCTGTATACGTGCCGTTACTGTGAGGTCAGTATTAGATTGCGACGCACCTCTGGATGTTTACTGTAACCCTTGGAGCTTCATATTGAGAATGAAACACAGAAATTGCATCGGGGTGAATATAGTAGGCACAATGCCGACTTACGTCCAGGGGGAGTTATGCTTCAAACAGTCTGTATACGTGCCTTTCCTGAGACGCCAGTATTAGATTGCGACGTACCACTGGGTGTTTACTGTAACCCTTGGAGCTTCATATTGTCGATGAAACACAAAAATTTGATCGAGATTGAATATAGTAGGCAGAAGGCCGACTTACGTCCAGGGGGAGGAATGCACAAACAGTCTGTATATGTGCCGTTACTGAGTGGCCAGTATTAAATTACGACGCACCACTGGGTGTTTACTGTAACCCTTGGAGCTTCATATTGACGATGAAACACAGAAATTGCATCGGGATTGAATATAGTAGGCACAATGCCGACTTACGTCCAGGGGGAGCAATGCTTAAACAGTCAGTATACGTGCCTTTCCTAAGAGGCCAGTATTAGACTGCGACGCACCACTGGGAGTTTACTGTAACCCTTGGAGCTTCATATTGACGATGAAACACAGAAATTGCATCGGGATTTAATATAGTAGGTACAATGCCGACTTACGTCCAGGGGGAGCAATGCTTCAATCAGTCTGTATATTTGCCTTTGCTGAGAGGCCAGTATTTAATTGCGACGCAGAACTGGCTGTTTACTGTAACCCTTGGCGCTTCATATTGACGATGAAACACAGAAATTGCATCGGGATTGAATATAGTAGGCAGAATGCCGACTTTCGTTCAGGGGGAGCAATGCTTCAAACAGTCTGTATACGTGCCTTTCCTGAGAGGCCAGTATTAGATTGCGACGCACCACTGGGTGTTTACTGTAACCCTTGGAGCTTCATATTGAAGATGAAACACAGAAATTGCATCGGGATTTAATATAGTAGGCAGAAGATCGACTTTTGTACAGGGGGAGTAATGCTTCAAACAGTCTGTATACGTGCCTTTCCTGAGATGCCAGTATTAGACTGCGACGCACCACTGGGAATTTACTGTAATCCTTGGAGCTTCATATTGACGATGAAACACAGAATTTGCATCGGGATTGAATATAGGAAGCACAATGCCGACTTTCGTTCAGGGGGGGCTATGCATCAAACAGTCTGTATACGTGCCTTTCCTGAGAGGCCAGTATTAGATTGCGACGCACCACTGGGTGTTACTGTAACCCTTGGAGCTTCATATTGACTATGAAATACAGAAATTGCATCGGGATTTAATTTAGTAGGCACAATGGCGACTTACGTCCAGGGGGAGCAATGCTTCAAACAGTCTGTATACGTGCCTTTCCTGAGAGGCCAGTATTAGACTGCGACGCACCACTGGGAGTTTACTGTAACCCTTGGAGCTTCATATTGACGATGAAACAAAGAAATTGCATCGGGATTGAATATAGTAGGCACAATGCCGACTTACGACCAGGAGGAGAAATGCTTCAAACAGTCAGTTTATGTGCCGTTACTGAGAGGCCAATATTAGATTGCGACCCACCAATGGGAGTTTACTGTAACCCTTGGAGCTTCATATTGACTATGAAACACAGAAATTGCATCGGGATTGAATATAGTAGGCAGAAGATCGACTTACGTGCAGGGGGAGGAATGCTTCCATTAGTCTGTATACGTGCCTTTCCTGAGAGGCCAGTGTTAGATTGCGACGCACCACTGGGTGTTTACTGTAACCCTTGGAGCTTCATATTGACTATGAAACACAGAAATTGCATCGGGATTGAATATAGTAGGCAAAATGCCGACTTACGTGCAGGGGGACAATGCTTCAAACAGTCTGTATACGTGCCGTTACTGTGATGTCAGTATTAGATTGCGACGCACCACTGGGTGTTTACTGTAACCCTTGGAGCTTCATATTGACGATGAAACACAGAAATTGCATCGGGGTGAATATAGTAGGCACAATGCAGACTTACGTCCACGGGGAGTAATGCTTCAAACTGTCTGTATATGTGCCGTTACTGAGAGGCCAGTATTAGATTGCGACGCACCACTGGGTGTTTACTGTAACCCTTGGAGCTTCATATTGACGATGAAACACAGAAATTGCATCGGGGTGAATATAGTAGGCACAATGCCGACTTACGTCCAGGGGGAGTAATGCTTCAAACAGTCTATATACGTGCCTTTCCTGAGAGGCCAGTATTAGCCTGCGACGCACCACTGGGAGTTTACTGTAACCCTTGGAGCTTCATATTGACGATGAAACAAAGAAATTGCATCGGGATCGAATATAGTAGGCACAATGCCGACATACGTCCAGTGGGAGTAATGCTTCAAACAGTCTGTATATGTTCCGTTACTGAGAGGCCAGTATTAGATTGCGACGCACCACTGGGAATTTACTGTAACCCTTGGAGCTTCATAATGACTATGAAACACAGAAATTGCATCGGGATTGAATATAGTAGGCAGAAGGCCGACTTACGTACAGGGGGAGGAATGCTTCAAACAGTCTGTATATGTGCCGTTACTGAGAGGCCAGTATTAGATTGCGACGCACCACTGGGAGTTTACTGTAACCCTTGGAGCTTCATATTGACTATGAAACAAAGAAATTGCATCGGGATTGAATATAGTAGGCAGAAGGCCGACTTACGTTCAGGGGGAGAAATGCTTCAAACAGTCTGTATACGTGCCGTTACTGTGAGGTCGGTATTAGATTGCGACGCACCACTCGGTGTTTACTGTAAATCTTGGAGCTTCATATTGAGAATGAAACACAGAAATTGCATGGGGGTGAATATAGTAGGCACAATGCCGACTTACGTCCAGGGGGAGTAATGCTTCAAACAGTCTGTATACGTACCTTTCCTGAGAGGCCAGTATTAGATTGCGACGTACCACTGGGTGTTTACTGTAACCCTTGGAGCTTCATATTGACGATGAAACACAAAAGTTGCATCGAGATTGAATATAGTAGGCAGAAGGCCGACTTACGTCCAGGGGGAGGAATGCACAAACAGTCTGTATATGTGCCGTTACTGAGTGGCCAGTATTAAATTGCGACGCACCACTGGGTGTTTACTGTAACCGTTGGAGCTTCTAATTGACGATGAAACACAGAAAATGCATCGGGATTGAATATAGTAGGCACAATGCCGACTTACGTCCAGGGGGAGCAATGCTTCAAACAGTCAGTATACGTGCCTTTCCTGAGAGGCCAGTATTAGACTGCGACGCAGCACTGAGAGTTTACTGTAACCCTTGGAGCTTCATATTGACGATGAAAAACAGAAATTGCATCGAGATTGAATATAGTAGGCACAATGCTGACATACGTCCAGGGGGAGTAATGCTTCAAACAGTCTGTATATGTGCCGTTACTGAGAGGCCAGTATCAGATTGCGACGCACCACTGGGAGTTTACTGTAACCCTTGGAGCTTCATATTGACGATGAAACACAGAAATTGCATCGGGATTGATTATAGTAGGCACAATGCCGACTTACGTCCAGGGGGAGGAATGCTTCCAACAGTCTGTATACGTGCCTTTCCTGAGAGGCCAGTATTAGACTGCGACGCACCACTGGGGATTTACTGTAACCCTTGGCGCTTCATATTGACGATGAAACACAGAAATTGCATCGGGACTGGATATAGGAAGCACAATGCCGACTTTCGTTCAGGGGGAGCTATGCTTCAAACAGTCTGTATCCGTGCCTTTCCTGAGAGGCCAGTATTAGATTGCGACGCACCACTGGGTGTTTAATGGAACCCTTGGAGCTTCATATTGACTATGAAACACAGAAATTGCATCGGGATTGAATATAGTAGGCACAATGCCGACTTACGTTCAGGGGGGGTAATGCTTCAAACAGTCTGTATATGTGCCGTTACTGAGAGGCCAGTATTAGATTGCGACGCACCACTGGGAGTTTACTGTAACCCTTGGAGCTTCATATTGACTATGAAATACAGAAATTGCATCGGGATTGAATATAGTAGGCAGAAGGCCGACTTACGTACAGGGGGAGGAATGCTTCAAACAGTCTGTATATGTGCCGTTACTGAGAGGCCAGTATTAGATTGCGACGCACCACTGGGAGTTTACTGTAACCCTTGGGGCTTCATATTGACGATGAAACACAGAAATTGCATAGGGCTGAATATAGTAGGCACAATGCAAACTTACGTCCAGGGGGAGTAATGCTTCAAACAGTCTGTATACGTGCCTTTCCTTAGAGGCCAGTATTAGATTGCGACGTACCACTGGGTGTTTACTGTTACCCTTGGAGCTTCATATTGACGATGAAACACAGATATTGCATCGAGATTGAATATAGTAGGCAGAAGGCCGACTTACGATCAGGGGGAGGAATGCACAAACAGTCTGTATATGTGCCGTTACTGAGTGGCCAGTATTAAATTGCGACGCACCACTGGGTGTTTACTGTAACCCTTGGAGCTTCAAATTGACGAAGAAACACAGAAATTGCATCGGGATTGAATATAGTAGGCACAATGCCGACTTACGTCCAGGGGGAGCAATGCTTCAAACAGTCAGTATACGTGCGTTTCCTGAGAGGCCAGTATTAGAATGCGACGCACCACTGGGAGTTTACTGTAACCTTTGGAGCTTCATATTGACGATGAAACACAGAAATTGCATCGAGATTGAATATAGTAGGCACAATGCTGACTTACGTCCAGGGGGAGTAATGCTTCAAACAGTCTGTATATGTGCCGTTACTGAGAGGCCAGTATTAGATTGCGACGCACCACTGGGAGTTTACTGTAACCCTTGGAGCTTCATATTGACGATGAAACACAGAAATTGCATCGGGATTGAATATAGTAGGTACAATGCCGACTTACGTCCAGGGGGAGCAATGCTTCGAACAGTCTGTATACGTGCCTTTCCTGAGAGGCCAGTATTAGATTGCGACGCACCACTGGGTGTTTACTGTAACCCTTGGAGCTTCATATTGACGATGAAACACAGAAATTGCATCGGGATTGGATATAGTATACAGAAGATCGACTTACGTACAGGGGGAGGAATGCTTCAAACAGTCTGTATACGTGCCTTTCCTGAGATGCCAGTATTAGACTGCGACGCTCCACTGGGAATTTACTGTAATCCTTGGAGCTTCATCTTGACGATGAAACACAGAAATTGCATCGGGATTGAATATAGGAAGGACAATGCCGACTTTCGTTCAGTGGCAGCTATGCTTCAAACAGTCTGTATACGTGCCTTTCCTGAGAGGCCAGTATTAGATTGCGACGCACCACTGGGTGTTTACTGTAACCCTTGGAGCTTCATATTGACTATGAAACACAGAAATTGCATCGGGATTGAATATAGTAGGCACAATGCCGTCTTACGTCCAGGGGGAGCAATGCTTCAAACAGTTTGTATACGTGCCTTTCCTGAGAGGCCAGAATTAGACTGCGACGCACCACTGGGAGTTTACTGTAAGCCTTGGAGCTTCATATTGACGATGAAACAAAGAAATTGCATCGGGATAGAATATAGTAGGCACAATGCCGACTTACGACCAGGGGGAGAAATGCTTCAAACTGTCTGTATATTTGCCGTTACTGACAGGCCAGTATTAGATTGTGACCCACCAATGGGAGTTTACTGTAACCCTTGGAGCTTCATATTGACTATGAAACACAGAAATTGCATCGGGATTGAATATAGTGGGCAGAAGATCGACTTACGTACAGGGGGAGGAATGCTTACAACAGTCTGTATACGTGCCTTTCCTGAGAGGCCAGTATTAGACTGCGACGCACCACTGGGGATTTACTGTAGCCCTTGGAGCTTCATATTGACGATGAAACACAGAAATTGCATCGGGACTGAATATAGGAAGCACAATGCCGACTTTCGTTCAGGGGGAGCTATGCTTCAAACAGTCTGTATCCGTGCGTTTCCTGAGAGGCCAGTGTTAGATTGCGACGCACCACTGGGTTTTTACTGTAACCCTTGGAGCTTCATATTGACTATGAAACACAGAAATTGCATCGGG
This sequence comes from Schistocerca cancellata, assembly GCF_023864275.1. Classification (NCBI taxonomy): domain Eukaryota; kingdom Metazoa; phylum Arthropoda; class Insecta; order Orthoptera; family Acrididae; genus Schistocerca; species Schistocerca cancellata. Next base: position 465,589,237 of record NC_064634.1, on the reverse strand, counting down.
ATTGAATATAGTAGGCACAATGCCGACTTACGTCCAGGGGGAGCAATGCTTCAAACAGTCTGTATACGTGCCGTTTCTGTGAGGTCAGTATTAGATTGCGACGCACCACTGGGTGTTTACTGTAACCCTTGGAGCTTCATATTGAGAATGAAACAAAGAAATTGCATTGGGGTGAATATAGTAGGCACAATGCCGACTTACGTCCAGGGGGAGTAATGCTTCGAACAGTCTGTATATGTGCCGTTACTGAGAGGCCAGTATTAGATTGCGACGCACCACTGGGAGTTTACTGTAACTCTTGGAGCTTCATATTGACTATGAAACACAGAAATTGCATCGGGATTGAATATAGTAGTCAGAAGGTCGACTTACGTACAGGGGGAGGAATTTTCAAACAGTCTGTATATGTGCCGTTACTGAGAGGCCAGTATTAGATTGCGACGCACCACTGGGAGTTTACTGTAACCCTTGGAGCTTCATATTGACGATGAAACACAGAAATTGCATCGGGATTGAATATAGTAGGCAGAAGATCGACTTACGTACAGGGGGAGGAATGCTTCCAACAGTCTGTATACGTGCCTTTCCTGAGAGGCCAGTGTTAGACTGCGACGCACCACTGGGGATTTACTGTAACCCTTGGAGCTTCACATTGACGATGAAACACAGAAATTGCATCGGGACTGAATTTAGGAAGCACAATGCCGACTTTCGTTCAGGGGGAGCTATGCTTCAAACAGTCTGTATCCGTGCCTTTCCTGAGAGGCCAGTGTTAGATTGCGACGGACCACTGGGTGTTTACAGTAACCCTTGGAGCTTCATATTGACTATGAAACACAGAAATTGCATCGGGATTGAATATAGTAGGCACAATGCCGACTTACGTCCAGGGGGAGGAATGCTTCAAACAGTCTGTATACGTGCCGTTACTGTGAGGTCAGTATTAGATTGCGACGCACCACTGGGTGTTTACTGTAACCCTTGGCGCTTCATATTGACGATGAAACAAAGAAATTGCATCGGGATAGAATATAGTAGGCACAATGCCGACTTACGACCAGGGGGAGAAATGCTTCAAACTGTCTGTATATGTGCCGTTACTGACAGGCCAGAATTAGATTGTGACCCACCAATGGGAGTTTACTGTAACCCTTGGAGCTTCATATTGACTATGAAACACAGAAATAGCATCGGGATTGAAAATAGTAGGCAGAAGATCGACTTACGTACAGGGGGGGAATGCTTACAACAGTCTGTATACGTGCCTTTCCTGAGAGGCCAGTATTAGACTGCGACGCACCACTGGGGATTTACTGTAACCCTTGGAGCTTCATATTGACGATGAAACACAGAAATTGCATCGGGACTGAATATAGGAAGCACAATGCCGACTTTCGTTCAGGGGGAGCTATGCTTCAAACAGTCTGTATCCGTGCCTTTCCTGAGAGGCCAGTGTTAGATTGCGACGCACCACTGCGTGTTTACTGTAACCCTTGGAGCTTCATATAGACTATGAAACACAGATATTGCATCGGGATTGAATATAGTAGGCACAATGCCGACTTACGTCCAGGGGGAGCAATGCTTCAAACAGTCTGTATACGTGCCGTTACTGTGAGGTCAGTATTAGATTGCGACGCACCACTGGGTGATTACTGTAACCCTTGGAGCTTCATATTGAGAATGAAACAAAGAAATTGCATCGGGGTGAATATAGTAGGCACAATGCCGACTTACGTCCAGGGGGAGGAATGCTTCCAACAGTCTGCATACGTGCCTTTCCTGAGAGGCCAGTGTTAGACTGTGACGCACCACTGGGGATATACTGTAACCCTTGGAGCTTCATATTGACGATGAAACACAGAAATTGCATCGGGACTGAATAATAGGAAGCACAATGCCGACTTTCGTTCAGGGGGAGCTATGCTTCAAACAGTCTGTATCCGTGCCTTTCCTGAGAGGCCAGTGTTAGATTGCGACGCACCACTGGGTTTTTACAGTAACCCTTGGAGCTTCATATTGACTATGAAACACAGAAATTGCATCGGGATTGAATATAGTAGGCACAATGCCGACTTACGTCCAGGGGGAGGAATGCTTCAAACAGTCTGTATACGTGCCGTTACTGTGAGGTCAGTATTAGATTGCGACGCACCACTGGGTGATAACTGTAACCCTTGGCGCTTCATATTGAGAATGAAACAAAGAAATTGCTTCGGGGTGAATATAGGAGGCACAATGCCGACCTACGTCCAGGGGGAGTAATGCTTCAAACAGTCTGTATATGTGCCGTTACTGAGAGGCCAGTATTAGATTGCGACGCACCACTGGGAGATTACTGTAACCCTTGGAGCTTCATATTGACTATGAAACACGAAAATTGCATCGGGATTGAATATAGTAGGCAGAAGGCCGACTTACGTACAGGGGGAGGAATGCTTCAAACAGTCTGTATATGTGCCGTTACTGAGAGGCCAGTATTAGATTGCGACGCACCACTGGGAGTTTACTGTAACCCTTGGAGCTTCATATTGACGATGAAACACAGAAATTGCATTGGGATTGAATATAGTTTGCACAATGCAAACTTACGTCCAGGGGGAGCAATCCTTCATACAGTTGTATACGTGCCTTTCCTGAGATTCCAGTATTAGATTGCGACGCACCACTGGGTGTTTACTGTAACCCTTGGAGCTTCATATTGACGATGAAACACAGAAATTTCATCGGGATTGAATGTAGTAGGCACAATGCCGACTTACGTCCAGGGGGAGTAATGCTTCAAACAGTCTGTATACGTGCCGTTACTGTGAGGTCAGTATTAGATTGCGACGCACCACTGGGTGTTTACAATACCCCTTGGAGCTTCATATTGACTATGAAACAAAGAAATTGCATCGGGATTGAATAAAGTAGGCACAATGCCGACTTAGGTCCAGGGGGAGCAATGCTTCAAACAGTCTGTATACGTGCCTTTCCTGAGAGGCCAGTATTAGACTGTGACGCACCACTGGGAACTTACTGTAACCCTTGGAGCTTCATATTAACGATAAAACAAAGAAATTGCATCGGGATTGAATATAGTAGGCACAATGCCGACTTACGTCCAGGGGGAGTAATGCTTCAAAGAGTCTGTATATGTGCCATTACTGAGAGGCCAGTATTAGATTGCGACGCACCACTGGGAGTTTACTGTAACCCTACGAGCTTCATATTGACTATGAAACACGGAAATTGCATCGGGATTGAATATAGTAGGTAGAAGTCTGACTTACGTCCAGGGGGAGGAATGCTTCAAACAGTCTGTATATGTGCCGTTACTGATAGGCCAGTATTAGATTGCGACGCACCACTGGGGGTTTACTGTAACCCTTGGAGCTTCATATTGACGAAGAAACACAGAAATTGCATCGGGATTGAATACAGTAGGCACAATGCCGACTTACGTCCAGGGGGAGCAATGCTTCAAACAGTCTGTATTCGTGCCTTTCCTGAGAGGCCAGTATTAGACTGCGACGCACCACTGGGTGTTTACTGTAACCCTTGGAGCTTCATATTGACGATGAAACACAGAAATTGCATCTGGAATGAATATAGTAGGCACAATGCCGACTTACGTCCATGGGGAGCAGTGCTTCAAACAGTATGTATACGTGCCGTTACAGAGAGGCCAGTATTAGATTGCGACTCACCACTGATTGTTTACTGTAACCCTTGGAGCTTCATATTGAGAATGAAACACAGAAATTGCATCGGCGTGAATATAGTAGGCACAATGCCGACTTACGTCCAGGGGGAGTAATGCTTCAAACAGTCTGCATACGTGCCTTTCCTGGGAGGCCTGTATGAAATTGCAACGCACCACTGGGTGTTTATTGTAACCCTTGGAGCTTCATATTGACGATGAAACACAGAAATTGCATCGCGATTGAATATAGTGGGCAGAAGGCCGACTTACGTCCAGGGGGAGCAATGCTTCAAACAGTCTGTATACGTGCCTTTCCTGAGATGCCAGTATTAGAATGCGACGCAGCACTGGCTGTTTACTGTAACCCTTGGAACTTCATACTGACGATGAAACACAGAAATTGCATTGGGATGGAATATAGTTGGCACATTGCCGACTTTCGTTCAGGGAGAGCAATGCTTCAAACAGTCTGTATACGTGCCTTTCCTGAGAGGCCAGTATTATATTGCGACGCACCACTGGATGTTTACTGTAACCCTTGGAGCTTCATATTGACGATGAAACACAGAAATTGCATCGGGATTGGATATAGTAGGCAGAAGATCGACTTACGTACAGGTGGAGGAATGCTTCAAACAGTCTGTATACGTGCCTTTCCTTAGAGGCCAGTATTAGACTGCGACGCACCACTGGGAATTTAATGTAACCCTTGGAGCTTCATATTGACGATGAAACACAGAAATTGCATCGGGATTGAATATAGGAACCACAATGCCGACTATCGTTCAGGGGGAGCTATGCTTCTGTCTGTATACGTGCCTTTCCTGAGAGGCCAGTATTAGATTGCGACGCACCACTGGGTGTTTACTGTAACCCTTGGAACTTCATATTGACTATGAAACAAAGAAATTGCATCGGGATTGAATATAGTAGGCACAATGCAAACTTACGTCCAGGGGGAGCAATGCTTCATACAGTTGTATACGTGCCTCTCCTGAGATTCCAGTATTAGATTGCGACGCACCACTGGGTGTTTACTGTAACCCCTGGAGCTTCGTATAGACGATGAAACACAGAAATTGCATCGGGATTGAATATAGTAGGCACAATGCCGACTTACATCAAGGGGGAGCAATGCTTCAAACAGTCTGTATACGTGCGTTTCCTGAGAGGCCAGTATTAGATTGCGACGCACCACTGGGTGTTTACTGTAACCCCTGGAGCTTCATATTGACGGTGAAACACAGAAATTGCATCGTGATTGAATATAGTAGGCACAATGCGGACTTACGTCCAGGGGGAGTAATGCTTCAAACAGTCTGTATATGTGCCGTTACTGAGAGGCCAGTATTAGATTGCGACGCACCACTGGGTGTTTACTGTAACCCTTGGAGCTTCATATTGACGATGACACACAGAAATTGCATCGTGATTGAATATAGTAGGCACAATGCGGACTTACGTCCAGGGGGAGTAATGCTTCAAACAGTCTGTATATGTGCCGTTACTGAGAGGCCAGTATTAGATTGCGACGCACCACTGGGTGTTTACTGTAACCCTTGGAGCTTCATACTGACGATGAAACACAGAAATTGCATTGGGATGGAATATAGTTGGCACATTGCCGACTTTCGTTCAGGGGGAGTAATGCTTCAAACAGTCTGTATACGTGCCTTTCCTGAGATGCCAGTATTAGATTGCGACGCACCACTGGGTGTTTACTGTAACCCTTGGAGCTTCATACTGACGATGAAACACAGAAATTGCAACGGGATTGAATATAGTAGGCACAATGCCGACTTACGTCCAGAGGGAGCAATGCTTCATACAGTTGTATACGTGCCTTTCCTTAGATTCCAGTATTAGATTGCGACGCACCACTGGGTGTTTACTGTAACCCCTGGAGCTTCATATTGACGATGAAACACAGAAATTGCATCGGGATTGAATATAGTAGGCACAATGCCGACTAACGTCCAGCGGGAGTAATGCTTCAAACAGTCTGTATACGTGCCTTTCCTGAGAGGCCAGTATTAGACTGCGACGTACCACTGGGTGTTTACTGTAACCCTTGCAGCTTCATATTGACGATGAAACACAGAAATTGCATCGGGATTGAATATAGTAGGCACAATGCCGACTTACGTACAGGGGGAGGAATGCTTCAAACAGTCTGTATACGTGCCTTTCCTGAGAGGCCAGTATTAGACTGCGACGCACCACTGGGAGTTTCCTGTAACCCTTGGCGCTTCATATTGTCGATGAAACAAAGAAATTGCATCGGGATTGAATATAGTTAGCACAATGCCGACTTACGTCCAGGGGGAGTTATGCTTCAAACAGTCTGTATATGTGCCGTTACTCAGAGGCCAGTATTAGATTGCGACGCACCACTGGGAGTTTACTGTAACCCTTGGAGCTTCATATTGACTATGAGACAAAGAAATTGCATCAGGATTGAATATAGTAGGTAGAAGGCTGACTTACGTCCAGGGGGAGGAATGCTTCAAACAATCTGTATATGTGCCGTTACTGATAGGCCAGTATTAGATTGCGACGCACCACTGGGTGTTTTCTGTAACCCTTGGAGCTTCATATTGACGATGAAACACAGAAATTGCATCGGGATTGAATATAGTAGGCACAATGCCGACTTACGTCCAGGGGGAGCAATGCTTCAAACAGTCTGTATACGTGCCGTTACTGTGAGGTCAGTATTAGATTGCGACGCACCACTGGGTGTTTACTGTAACCCTTGGAACTTCATATTGACTATGAAACACAGAAATTGCACCGGGATTGAATATAGTAGGCACAATGCCGACTTACGTCCAGGGGGAGCAATGCTTCAAACAGTCTGTATACGTGCCTTTCCTGAGAGGCCAGTATTAGACTGCGACGCACCACTGATAGTTTACTGTAACCCTTGGAGCTTCATATTGACGATGAAACAAAGAAATTGCATCGGGATTGAATATAGTTGGCACAATGCCGACTTACGTCCAGGGGGAGTAATGCTTCAAACAGTCTTCATATGTGCCGTTACTGAGAGGCCAGTATTAGATTGCGACGCACCACTGGGTGTTTACTGTAACGCTTGGAGCTTCATATTGACGATGAAACACAGAAATTGCATCCAGATTGAATATAGTAGGCACAATGCCGACTTACGTCCAGGGGGAGTAACGCTTCAAACAGTCTGTATACGTGCCTTTCGTGGGAGGCCAGTATTAGATTGCGACGCACCACTGGGTGTTTACTGTAACCCTTGGAGCTTCATATTGACGATGAAACACAGAAATTGCATCGCGATTGAATATAGTAGGCAGAAGACCGACTTACGTCCAGGGGGAAGAATGCTTCAAACAGTCTGCATATGTGCCGTTATTGAGAGGTCAGTATTACATTGCGAAGCACCTCTGCGTGTTTACTGTAACCCTTGGAGCTTCATATTGACGATGAAACACAGAATTTGTATCGGGATTGAATATAGTAGGCACAATGCCGACTTACGTCCAGGGGGCGCAATGCTTCAAACAATCTGTATACGTGCCTTTCCTGAGAGGCCAGTATTAGAATGCGACGCAGCACTGGCTGTTTACCGTAACCCTTGGAGCTTCATACTGCCGATGAAACACACAAATTGCATCGGGATTGAATATAGTTGACACATTGCCGACTTTCGTTCAGGGAGAGCAATGCTTCAAACATTCTGTATACGTGCCTTTCCTGAGAGGCCAGTATTAGATTGCGACGCACCACTGGGTGTTTAGTGTAGCCCTTGGAGCTTCATATTGACGATGAAACACAGAAATTGCATCGGGATTGAATATAGTAGGCAGAAGATCGACTTACGTACAGTTGGAGGAATGCTTCAAACAGTCTGTATACGTGCCTGTCCTGAGAGGCCAGTATTAGACTGCGACGCACCACTGGGAATTTAATGTAACCCTTGGAGCTTCATATTGACGATGAAACACAGAAATTGCATCGGGATTGAATATAGTAGGCACAATGCCGACTTACGTCCAGGGGGAGCAATGCTTCAAACAGTCTGTATACGTGCCGTTACTGTGAGGTCAGTATTAGATTGCGACGCACCACTGGGAGTTTACTGTAACCCTTGGAGCTTCATATTGACGATGAAACACAGAAATTGCATCGGAATTGAATATAGTAGGTACAATGCCGACTTATGTCCAGGGGGAGCAATGCTTCAAACAGTCTGTATACGTGCCTTTCCTGAGAGGCCAGTATTAGAATGCGACGCAGCACTGGCTGTTTACCGTAACCCTTGGAGCTTCATACTGCCGATGAAACACACAAATTGCATCGGGATTGAATATAGTTGACACATTGCCGACTTTCGTTCAGGGAGAGCAATGCTTCAAACATTCTGTATACGTGCCTTTCCTGAGAGGCCAGTATTAGATTGCGACGCACCACTGGGTGTTTAGTGTAGCCCTTGGAGCTTCATATTGACGATGAAACACAGAAATTGCATCGGGATTGAATATAGTAGGCAGAAGATCGACTTACGTACAGTTGGAGGAATGCTTCAAACAGTCTGTATACGTGCCTGTCCTGAGAGGCCAGTATTAGACTGCGACGCACCACTGGGAATTTAATGTAACCCTTGGAGCTTCATATTGACGATGAAACACAGAAATTGCATCGGGATTGAATATAGTAGGCACAATGCCGACTTACGTCCAGGGGGAGCAATGCTTCAAACAGTCTGTATACGTGCCGTTACTGTGAGGTCAGTATTAGATTGCGACGCACCACTGGGTGTTTACTGTAACCCTTGGAACTTCATATTGACTATGAAACACAGAAATTGCACCGGGATTGAATATAGTAGGCACAATGCCGACTTACGTCCAGGGGGAGCAATGCTTCAAACAGTCTGTATACGTGCCTTTCCTGAGAGGCCTGTATTAGACTGCGACGCACCACTTATAGTTTACTGTAACCCTTGGAGCTTCATATTGACGATGAAACAAAGAAATTGCATCGGGATTGAATATAGTAGAGACAATGCCGACTTACGTCCAGGGGAGTAATGCTTCAAACAGTCTGTATATGTGCCGTTACTGAGAGGCGAGTATTAGATTGCGACGTTCCACTGGGAGTTTACTGTAACCCTTGGAGCTTCATATTGATTATGAAACACAGAAATTGCATCGGGATTGAATATAGTGGGCAGAAGAACGACTTACGTACAGGGGGAGGAATGCTTCAAATAGTCTGTATACGTGCCTTTCCTGAGAGGCCAGTATTAGACTGGGACGCACCACTGGGTGTTTACTGTAACATTTGGAGCTTCATATTGACGATGAAACACAGAAATTGCATCTGGATTGAATATAGTTAGCACAATGCCGACTTACGTCCAGGGGGAGTAATGCTTCAAACAGTCTGTATATGTGCCGTTACTCAGAGGCCAGTATTAGATTGCGACGCACCACTGGGAGTTTACTGTAACCCTTGGAGCTTCATAGTGACTATGAGACAAAGAAATTGCATCAGGATTGAATATAGTAGGTAGAAGGCTGACTTACGTCCAGGGGGAGGAATGCTTCAAACAATCTGTATATGTGCCGTTACTGATAGGCCAGTATTAGATTGCGACGCACCACTGGGTGTTTACTGTAACCCTTGGAGCTTCATATTGACGATGAAACACAGAAATTGCATCGGGATTGAATATAGTAGGCACAATGCCGACTTACGTCCAGGGGGAGCAATGCTTCAAACAGTCTGTATACGTGCCTTTCCTGAGAGGCCAGTATTAGACTGCGACGCACCACTGGGTGTTTACTGTAACATTTGGAGCTTCATATTGACGATGAAACACAGAAATTGCATCTGGATTGAATATAGTAGGCACAATGCCGACATACGTCCAAGGGAGTAATGCTTCAAACAGTCTGTATATGTGCCGTTACTGAGAGGCGAGTATTAGACTGCGACGCACCACTGGGAATTTAATGTAACCCTTGGAGCTTCATATTGACCATGAAACACAGAAATTGCATCGGGATTGAATATAGTAGGCACAATGCCGACTTACGTCCAGGGGGAGCAATGCTTCAAACAGTCTGTATACGTGCCGTTACTGTGAGGTCAGTATTAGATTGCGACGCACCACTGGGTGTTTACTGTAACCCTTGGAACTTCATATTGACTAAGAAACACAGAAATTGCACCGGGATTGAATATAGTAGGCACAATGCCGACTTACGTCCAGGGGGAGCAATGCTTCAAACAGTCTGTATACGTGCCTTTCCTGAGAGGCCAGTATTGGACTGCGACGCACCACTGATAGTTTACTGTAACCCTTGGAGCTTCATATTGACGATGAAACAAAGAAATTGCATCGGGATTGAATATAGTTGGCACAATGCCGACTTACGTCCAGGGGGAGTAATGCTTCAAACAGTCTTCATATGTGCCGTTACTGAGAGGCCAGTATTAGATTGCGACGCACCACTGGGTGTTTACTGTAACGCTTGGAGCTTCATATTGACGATGAAACACAGAAATTGCATCCAGATTGAATATAGTAGGCACAATGCCGACTTACGTCCAGGGGGAGTAATGCTTCAAATAGTCTGTATACGTGCCTTTCGTGGGAGGCCAGTATTAGATTGCGATGCACCACTGGGTGTTTACTGTAACCCTTGGAGCTTCATATTGACGATGAAACACAGAAATTGCATCGCGATTGAATATAGTAGGCAGAAGACCGACTTACGTCCAGGGGGAAGAATGCTTCAAACAGTCTGCATATGTGCCGTTATTGAGAGGTCAGTATTAGATTGCGAAGCACCTCTGGGTGTTTACTGTAACCCTTGGAGCTTCATATTGACGATGAAACACAGAATTTGTATCGGGATTGAATATAGTAGGCACAATGCCGACTTACGTCCAGGGGGAGCAATGCTTCAAACATTCTGTATACGTGCCTTTCCTGAGAGGCCAGTATTAGACTGCGACGCACCACTGGGAGTTTACTGTAACCCTTGGAGCTTCATATTGACGATAAAACACAGAAATTGCATCGAGAGTGAATACAGTAGGCACAATGCTGACTTACGTCCAGGGAGAGTAATGCTTCAAACAGTCTGTATATGTGCCGTTACTGAGAGGCCAGTATTAGATTGCGACGCACCACTGGGAGTTTACTGTAACCCTTGGAGCTTCATATTGACGATGAAACACAGAAATTGCATCGGAATTGAATATAGTAGGTACAATGCCGACTTATGTCCAGGGGGAGCAATGCTTCAAACAGTCTGTATACGTGCCTTTCCTGAGAGGCCAGTATTAGAATGCGACGCAGCACTGGCTGTTTACTGTAACCCTTGGAGCTTCATACTGCCGATGAAACACACAAATTGCATCGGGATTGAATATAGTTGACACATTGCCGACTTTCGTTCAGGGAGAGCAATGCTTCAAACATTCTGTATACGTGCCTTTCCTGAGAGGCCAGTATTAGATTGCGACGCACCACTGGGTGTTTACTGTAACCCTTGGAGCTTCATATTGACGATGAAACACAGAAATTGCATCGGGATTGAATATAGTAGGCAGAAGATCGACTTACGTACAGTTGGAGGAATGCTTCAAACAGTCTGTATACGTGCCTTTCGTGGGAGGCCAGTATTAGATTGCGACGCACCACTGGGTGTTTACTGTAACCCTTGGAGCTTCATATTGACGATGAAACACAGAAATTGCACCGCGATTGAATATAGTAGGCAGAAGACCGACTTACGTCCAGCGGGAAGAATGCTTCAAACAGTCTGCATATGTGCCGTTATTGAGAGGTCAGTATTAGATTGCGAAGCACCTCTGGGTGTTTACTGTAACCCTTGGAGCTTCATATTGACGATGAAACACAGAATTTGTATCGGGATTGAATATAGTAGGCACAATGCCGACTTACGTCCAGGGGGAGCAATGCTTCAAACATTCTGTATACGTGCCTTTCCTGAGAGGCCAGTATTAGACTGCGACGCACCACTGGGAGTTTACTGTAACCCTTGGAGCTTCATATTGACGATAAAACACAGAAATTGCATCGAGAGTGAATATAGTAGGCACAATGCTGACTTACGTCCAGGGAGAGTAATGCTTCAAACAGTCTGTATATGTGCCGTTACTGAGAGGCCAGTATTAGATTGCGACGCACCACTGGGAGTTTACTGTAACCCTTGGAGCTTCATATTGACGATGAAACACAGAAATTGCATCGGAATTGAATATAGTAGGTACAATGCCGACTTATGTCCAGGGGGAGCAATGCTTCAAACAGTCTGTATACGTGCCTTTCCTGAGAGGCCAGTATTAGAATGCGACGCAGCACTGGCTGTTTACTGTAACCCTTGGAGCTTCATACTGCCGATGAAACACTCAAATTGCATCGGGATTGAATATAGTTGACACATTGCCGACTTTCGTTCAGGGAGAGCAATGCTTCAAACATTCTGTATACGTGCCTTTCCTGAGAGGCCAGTATTAGATTGCGACGCACCACTGGGTGTTTACTGTAACCCTTGGAGCTTCATATTGACGATGAAACACAGAAATAGCATCGGGATTGAATATAGTAGGCAGAAGATCGACTTACGTACAGTTGGAGGAATGCTTCAAACAGTCTGTATACGTGCCTGTCCTGAGAGGCCAGTATTAGACTGCGACGCACCACTGGGAATTTAATGTAACCCTTGGAGCTTCATATTGACGATGAAACACAGAAATTGCATCGGGATTGAATATAGTAGGCACAATGCCGACTTACGTCCAGGAAAGCAATGCTTCAAACAGTCTGTATACGTGCCGTTACTGTGAGGTCAGTATTAGATTGCGACGCACCACTGGGTGTTTACTGTAACCCTTGGAACTTCATATTGACTATGAAACACAGAAATTGCACCGGGATTGAATATAGTAGGCACAATGCCGACTTACGTCCAGGGGGAGCAATGCTTCAAACAGTCTGTATACGTGCCTTTCCTGAGAGGCCAGTATTAGACTGCGACGCACCACTGATAGTTTACTGTAACCCTTGGAGCTTCATATTGACGATGAAACAAAGAAATTGCATCGGGATTGAATATAGTAGGGACAATGCCGACTTACGTCCAGGGGAGTAATGCTTCAAACAGTCTGTATATGTGCCGTTACTGAGAGGCGAGTATTAGATTGCGACGTTCCACTGGGAGTTTACTGTAACCCTTGGAGCTTCATATTGATTATGAAACACAGAAATAGCATCGGGATTGAATATAGTAGGCAGAAGATCGACTTACGTACAGTTGGAGGAATGCTTCAAACAGTCTGTATACGTGCCTTTCCTGAGAGGCCTGTATTAGACTGCGACGCACCACTGGGAATTTACTGTAACCCTTGGAGCTTCATATTGACGATGAAACACAGAAATTGCATCGGGATTGAATATAGGAAGCACAATGCCGTATTTCGTTCAGGGGGAGCTATGCTTCAAACAGTCTGTATACGTGCCTTTCCTGAGAGGCCAGTGTTAGATTGCGATGTACCAGTGGGTGTTTACTGTGACCCTTGGAGCTTCATATTGGCTATGAAACACAGAAATTGCATCGGGATTGAATATAGTAGGCACAACGCCGACTTACGTCCAGGGGGAGCAATGCTTCAAACTGTCTGTATACGTGCCTTTCCTGAGAGGCCAGTATTAGACTGCGACGCACCACTGGGAGTTTACTGTAACCCTTGGAGCTTCATATTGTCGATGAAACAAAGAAATTGCATCGGGATTGAATATAGTAGGCACAATGCCGACTTACGTCCAGGGGGAGTAATGCTTCAAACAGTCTGTATATGTGCCGGTACTGAGAGGCCAGTATTAGATTGCGACGCACCACTGGGAGTTTACTGTAACCCTTGGAGCTTCATATTGACTATGAAACACAGAAATTGCATCGGGATTGAATATAGTAGGCAGAAGGTCGACTTCCGTACAGGGAGAGGAATGTTTCAAACAGTCTGTATACGTGCCTTTCCTGAGAGTTCAGTATTAGATTGCGACGCACCACTGGGTGTTTACTGTAACACTTGGAGCTTCATATTGACGATGAAACACAGAAATTGCATCGGGATTGAATATTGTAGGCACAATGCAGACTTACGTTCAGGGGAGCAATGCTTCAAAGAGTCTCTATACGTGCCGTTACAGAGAGGCCAGTATTAGATTGCGACGCACCACTGGGTGTTTACTGTAACCCTTGGGGCTTCATATTGACGATGAAACACAGAAATTGCATCGGGATTGTATATAGTAGGCACAATGACGACTTAAGTCCAGGGGGAGCAATGCTTCAAAGAGTCTGTGTGCGTGCCTTTCCTGAGAGGCCAGTATTAGATTGCGACGCACCACTGGGTGTTTTCTGTAACCCTTGGAGCTTCATATTGACGATGAAACACAGAAATTGCATCGGGATTGAATATAGTAGGCACAATGCCGACTTACGTCCAGGGGGAGCAATGCTTCAAACAGTCTGTATACGTGCCGTTACTGTGAGGTCAGTATTAGATTGCGACGCACCACTGGATGTTTACTGTAACCCTTGGAGCTTCATACTGACGCTGAAACACAGATATTGCATCGGGATTGAATATAGCAGGCACAATGCCGACTTACGTCCAGGGGGAGCAATGCTTCATACAGTTGTATACGTACCTTCCCTGAGATTCCAGTATTAGATTGCGACGAACCACTGGGTGTTTACTGTTATCCCTGGAGCTTCATATTGACGAGGAAACACAGAAATTGCATCGGGATTGAATATAGTAGGCACAATGCCGACTTACGTCCAGGGGGAGTAATGCTTCAAACATTCTGTATACGTGTCTTTCCTGAGAGGCCAGTATTAGATTGCGACGCATCACTGGGTGCATACTGTAACCCTTGGAGCTTCATATTGACGATGAAATACAGAAATTGCATCGGGATTGAATATAGTAGGCACAATGCAGACTTACGTCCAGGGGGAGTAAAGCTTCAAACAGTCTGTATATGTGCCGTTACTGAGAGGCCAGTATTAGATTGGGACGCACCACTGGGTGTTTACTGTAACCCTTGGAGCTTCATACTGACGATGAAACACAGAAATTGCATCAGGATTGAATATAGTAGGCACAATGCCGACTTACGTCCAGGGGGAGCAATGCTTCATACAGTTGTATACGTGCCTTTCCTGAGATACCAGTATTATATTGCGACGCACCACTGGAAGTTAACTGTAACCCTTGGAGCTTCATATTGAAGATGAAACCCAGAAATTGCTTCGGGGTAGAATATAGTAGGCACAAGGCCGACTTACGTCCAGGGGGAGTAATGCTTCAAACAGTCTGTATACGTGCCTATCCTGAGAGGCCAGTATTAGATTGCGACGCGCCACTGGGAGTTTACTGTAACCCTTGGAGCTTCAAATTGATTATGAAACACAGAAATTGCATCGGAATTGGATATAGTGGGCAGAAGATCGACTTACGTACAGGGGGAGGAATGCTTCAAACAGTATGTATTCGTGCCTTTCCTGAGAGGCCAGTATTAGACTGCGACGCACCACTGGGAATTTACTGTAACCCTTGGAGCTTCATATTAACGATGAAACACAGAAATTGCATCTGGATTGAATATAGGAAGCACAATGAGGTATTTCGTTCAGGGGGAGCAATGCTTCAAACAGTCTGTATACGTGCCTTTCCTGAGAGATCAGTATTAGATTGGGCGCACCACTGGGTGTTTACTGTAACACTTGGAGGTTCATATTGACGATGAAACACAGAAATTGCATCGGGATTGAATATAGTAGGCAGAAGGCCGACTTACGTACAGGGGGAGGAATGTTTCAAACAGTCTGTATATGTGCCGTTACTGAGATTCCAGTATTGGATTGCGATGCACCACTGGGGGTTTACTGTAACCCTTGGTGCTTCATAGTGACGATGAAACACAGAAATTGCATCGGGATTGAATATAGTAGGCACAATGCCGACTTACGTCCAGGGGGAGTAATGCTTCAAACAGTCTGTATATGTGCCGTTACTGAGAGGCCAGTATTAGATTGCGATGCACCACTGGGTGTTTACTGTAACCCTTGGAACTTCATATTGACTATGAAACACAGAAATTGCATCGGGATTGGATATAGTGGGCAGAAGATCGACTTACGTACAGGGGGAGGAATGCTTCAAACAGTCTGTATACGTGCCTTTCCTGAGAGGCCAGTATTAGACTGCGACGCACCACTGGGAATTTACTGTAACCCTTGGAGCTTCATATTGACGATGAAACACAGAAATTGCATCTGGATTGAATCTAAGAAGCACAATGCCGTATTTCGTTCAGGGGGAGCTATGCTTCAAACAGTCTGTATACGTGCCTTTCCTGAGAGGCCAGTGTTAGATTGCGATGCACCACTGGGTGTTTACTGTAACCCTTGGAACTTCATATTGACTATGAAACACAGAAATTGCATCGGGATTGAATATAGTAGGCACAATGCCGACTTACGTCCAGGGGGAGCAATGCTTCAAACAGTCTGTATACGTGCCTTTCCTGAGAGGCCAGTATTAGACTGCGACGCACAACTGGGAGTTTACTGTAACCCTTGGAGCTTGATATTGACGATGAAACAAATAAATTGCATTGGGATTGAATATAGTAGGCACAATGCCGACTTACGTCCAGGGAAAGTAATGCTTCAAACAGTCTGTATATGTGCCGTTACTGAGAGGCCAGTATTAGATTGCGACGCACCACTGGGAGTTTACTGTAACCCTTGGAGCTTCATATTGACGATGAAACACAGAAATTGCATCGGAATTGAATATAGTAGGCACAATGTCGACTTACGTTCAGGGGGAGCAATGCTTCAAACAGTCTGTATATGTGCCGTTACTGAGAGGCCAGTATTAAATTGCGACGCACCACTGGGTGTTTACTGTAACCCTTGGAGCTTCTTACTGACGATGAAACACAGAAATTGCATCGGGATTGAATATAGTAGGCACAATGCTGACTTACGTCCAGGGGGAGCAATGCTTCATACAGTTGTATACGTGCCTTTCCTGAGATTCCAGTATTAGATTGCGACGCACCACTGGGTGTTAACTGTAACCCTTGGAGCTTCATATTGACGATGAAACCCAGAAATTGCTTCGGGAATGAATATAGTAGGCACAATGCCGACTTACGTCCAGGGGGAGTAATGCTTCAAACAGTCTGTATACGTGCCTTTCCTGAGAGGCCAGTATTAGACTGCGACGCACCACTGGGTGTTTACTGTAACCCTTCGAGCTTCATATTGACGATGAAACACAGAAATTGCATCGGGATTGAATATAGTAGGCACAATGCCGACTTACGTCCAGGGGAAGCAATGCTTCAAACAGTCTGTGTACGTGCCGTTACAGAGAGGCCAGTTTTAGATTGCGACGCACCACTGGGTGTTTACTGTAACCCTTGGAGCTTCATATTGACGATGAAACACAGAAATTGCATCAGGATTGAATATTGTAGGCACAATGCCGACTTACGTTCAGGGGAGCAATGCTTCAAAGTGTCTTTATACGTGCCGTTACAGAGAAGCCAGTATTAGATTGCGACGCACCACTGGGTGTTTACTGTAACCCTTGGAGCTTCATACTGACGATGAAACACAGATATTGCATCGGGATTAAATATAGCAGGCACAATGCCGACTTACGTCCAGGGGGAGCAATGCTTCATACAGTTGCATACGTACCTTCCCTGAGATTCCAGTATTAGATTGCGACGAACCACTGGGTGTTTACTGTAATCCCTGGAGCTTCATATTGACGAGGAAACACAGAAATTGCATCGGGATTGAATTTAGTAGGCACAATGCCGACTTACGTCCAGGGGGAGTAATGCTTCAAACAGTCTGTATATGTGCCGTTACTGAGAGGCCAGTATTAGATTGCGACGCACCACTGGGAGTTTACTGTAACCCTTGGAGCTTCATATTGACGATGAAACACAGAAATTGCATCTGGATTGAATCTAAGAAGCACAATGCCGTATTTCGTTCAGGGGGAGCTATGCTTCAAACAGTCTGTATACGTGCCTTTCCTGAAAGGCCAGTGTTAGATTGCGATGCACCACTGGGTGTTTACTGTAACCCTTGGAACTTCATATTGACTATGAAACACAGAAATTGCATCGGGATTGAATATAGTAGGCACAATGCCGACTTACGTCCAGGGGGAGCAATGCTTCAAACAGTCTGTATACGTGCCTTTCCTGAGAGGCCAGTATTAGACTGCGACGCACAACTGGGAGTTTACTGTAACCCTTGGAGCTTCATATTGACGATGAAACAAAGAAATTGCATTGGGATTGAATATAGTAGGCACAATGCCGACTTACGTCCAGGGAAAGTAATGCTTCAAACAGTCTGTATATGTGCCGTTACTGAGAGGCCAGTATTAGATTGCGACGCACCACTGGGAGTTTACTGTAACCCTTGGAGCTTCATATTGACGATGAAACACAGAAATTGCATCGGAATTGAATATAGTAGGCACAATGTCGACTTACGTTCAGGGGGAGCAATGCTTCAAACAGTCTGTATACGTGCCCTTCCTGAGAGATCAGTATTAGATTGCGACGCACCACTGGGTGTTTACTGTAACACTTGGAGCATCATATGGACGATGAAACACAGAAATTGCATCGGGATTGAATATAGTAACCACAATGCTGACTTACGCCCAGGGGGAATAATGCTTCAAACAGTCTGTATATGTGCCGTTACTGAGAGGCCAGTATTAAATTGCGACGCACCACTGGGTGTTTACTGTAACCCTTGGAGCTTCTTACTGACGATGAAACACAGAAATTGCATCGGGATTGAATATAGTAGGCACAATGCCGACTTACGTCCAGGGGGAGCAATGCTTCATACAGTTGTATACGTGCCTTTCCTGAGATTCCAGTATTAGATTGCGACGCACCACTGGGTGTTAACTGTAACCCTTGGAGCTTCATATTGACGATGAAACCCAGAAATTGCTTCGGGAATGAATATAGTAGGCACAATGCCGACTTATGTCCAGGGGGAGTAATGCTTCAAACAGTCTGTATACGTGCCTTTCCTGAGAGGCCAGTATTAGACTGCGACGCACCACTGGGTGTTTACTGTAACCCTTCGAGCTTCATATTGACGATGAAACACAGAAATTGCATCGGGATTGAATATAGTAGGCACAATGCCGACTTACGTCCAGGGGAAGCAATGCTTCAAACAGTCTGTGTACGTGCCGTTACAGAGATGCCAGTTTTAGATTGCGACGCACCACTGGGTGTTTACTGTAACTCTTGGAAGTTCATATTGACGATGAAACACAGAAATTGCATCGGGAATGAATATTGTAGGCACAATGCCGACTTACGTTCAGGGGAGCAATGCTTCAAAGTGTCTTTATACGTGCCGTTACAGAGAGGCCAGTATTAGATTGCGACGCACCACTGGGTGTTTACTGTAACCCTTGGAGCTTCTTATGGACGATGAAACACAGAAATTGCATCGGGATTGTATATAGTAGGCACAATGACGACTTAAGTCCAGGGGGAGCAATGCTTCAAAGAGTCTGTGTACGTGCCTTTCCTGAGAGGCAAGTATTAGATTGCGACGCACCACTGGGTGTTTACTGTAACCCTTGGAGCTTCATATTGGCGATGAAACACAGAAATTGCATCGGGATTGAATATAGTAGGCACAATGCCGACTTACGTCCAGGGGGAGCAATGCTTCAAACAGTCTGTATACGTGCCGTTACTGTGAGGTCAGTATTAGATTGCGACGCACCACTGGGAGTTTTCTGTAACCCTTGGAGCTTCATACTGACGATGAAACACAGAAATTGCATCAGGATTGAATATAGTAGGCACAATGCCGACTTACGTCTAGGGGGAGCAATGCTTCATACAATTGTATACGTACCTTTCCTGAGATTCCAGTATTAGATTGCGACGAACCACTGGGTGATTACTGTAATCCCTGGAGCTTCATATTGACGATGAAACACAGAAATTGCATCGGGATTGAATATAGTAGGCACAATGCCGACTTACGTCCAGGGGGAGTAATGCTTCAAACATTCTGTATACGTGTCTTTAATGAGAGGCCAGTATTAGATTGCGACGCATCACTGGGTGTTTACTGTAACCCTTGGAGCTTCATATTGACGATGAAACACAGAAATTGCATCGGGATTGTATATAGTAGGCACAATGACGACTTAAGTCCAGGGGGAGCAATGCTTCAAAGAGTCTGTGTGCATGCCTTTCCTGAGAGGCCAGTATTAGATTGCGACGCACCACTGGGTGTTTACTGTAACCCTTGGAGCTTCATATTGACGATGAAACACAGAAATTGCATCGGGATTGAATATAGTAGGCACAATGCCGACTTACGTCCAGGGGGAGCAATGCTTCAAACAGTCTGTATACGTGCCGTTACTGTGAGGTCAGTATTAGATTGCGACGCACCACTGGATGTTTACTGTAACCCTTGGAGCTTCATACTGACGATGAAACACAGATATTGCATCGGGATTGAATATAGCAGGCACAATGCCGACTTACGTCCAGGGGGAGCAATGCTTCATACAGTTGCATACGTACCTTCCCTGAGATTCCAGTATTAGATTGCGACGAACCACTGGGTGTTTACTGTAATCCCTGGAGCTTCATATTGACGAGGAAACACAGAAATTGCATCGGGATTGAATATAGTAGGCACAATGCCGACTTACGTCCAGGGGGAGTAATGCTTCAAACATTCTGTATACGTGTCTTTCCTGAGAGGCCAGTATTAAATTGCGACGCATCACTGGGTGCTTACTGTAACCCTTGGAGCTTCATATTGACGATGAATCACAGAAATTGCATCGGGATTGAATATAGTAGGCACAATGCAGACTTACGTCCAGGGGGAGCAATGCTTCAAACGGTCTGTATACGTGCCGTTACAGAGAGGCCAGTATTAGATTGCGACGCACCACCGGGTGTTTACTGTAACCCTTGGAGCTTCATATTGACGATGAAACACAGAAATTGCATCGGGATTGAATATAGTAGGCACAATGCAGACTTACGTCCAGGGGGAGTAATGCTTCAAACAGTCTGTATATGTGCCGTTACTGAGAGGCCAGTATTAGATTGCGACGCACCACTGGGTGTTTACTGTAACCCTTGGAGCTTCATACTGACGATGAAACACAGAAATTGCATCGGGATCGAATATAGTAGGCACAATGCCGACTTACGTCCAGGGGGAGCAATGCTTCATACAGTTGTATACGTGCCTTTCCTGAGATACCAGTATTATTTTGCGACGCACCACTGGGTGTTAACTGTAACCCTTGGAGCTTCATATTGACGATGAAACCCAGAAATTACTTCGGGATAGAATATAGTAGGCACAAGGCCGACTTACGTCCAGGGGGAGTAATGCTTCAAAAAGTCTGTATACGTGCCTTTCCTGAGAGGCCAGTATTAGACTGCGACGCACCACTGGGTGTTTACTGTAACCCTTGGAGCTTCATATTGACGATTAAACACAGAAATTGCATCGGGATTGAATATAGTAGGCACAATGCAGACTTACGTCCAGGGGGAGTAATGCTTCAAACAGTCTGTACATGTGCCGTTACTGAGAGGCCAGTATTAGATTGCGACGCACCATTGGGTGTGTACTGTAACCCTTGGAGCTTCATACTGACGATGAAACACAGAAATTGCATCGGGATTGAATATAGTAGGCACAATGCCGACTTACGTCCACGGGGAGCAATCCTTCATACAGTCTGTACATGTGCCTTTCCTGAGAGGCCAGTATTAGATTGCGACGCACCACTGGGAGTTTACTTTAACCCTTGGAGCTTCATATTGATTATAAACACAGAAATTGCATCGGGATTGGATATAGTGGGCAGAAGATCGACTTACGTACAGGGGAAGGAATGCTTCAAACAGTCTGTATACGTGCCTTTCCTGAGAGGCCAGTATTAGACTGCGACGCACCCCTGGGAATTTACTGTAACCCTTGGAGCTTCATATTGACGATGAAACACAGAAATTGCATCTGGATTGAATATAGGAAGCACAATGCCATATTTCGTTCAGGGGGAGCATTGCTTCAAACAGTCTGTATACGTGCCTTTCCTGAGAGATCAGTATTAGATTGCGACGCACCACTGGGTGTTTACTGTAACACTTGGAGCTTCATATTGACGATGAAACACAGAAATTGCATAGGGATTGAATATAGTAGGCAGAAGGCCGACTTACGTACAGGGGGAGGAATGTTTCAAACAGTCTGTATATGTGCCGTTACTGAGATTCCAGTATTAGATTGCGATGCACCACTGGGGGTTTACTGTAACCCTTGGAGCTTCATATTGACGATGAAACGCAGAAATTGCATCGGGATTGAATATAGAAGGCACAATGCCGACTTACGACCTGGGGGAGTAATGCTTCAAACAGTCTGTATATGTGCCGTTACTGAGAGGCCAGTATTAGATTGCGACGCACCACTGGGAGTTTACTGTAACCCTTGGTGCTTCATATTGACTATGAAACACAGAAATTGCATCGGGATTGAATATAGTAGGCAGAAGGCCGACTTACGTACAGGGGGAGGAATGTTTCAAACAGTCTGTATATGTGTTGTTACTGAGAGGCCAGTATTAGATTGCGACGCACCACTGGGAGTTTTCTGTAACCCTTGGAGCTTCATATTGACGATAAAGCACAGAAATTGCATTTGGATTGAATCTAGGAAGCACAATGCCGTATTTCGTTCAGGGGGAGCTATGCTTCAAACAGTCTGTATACGTGCCTTTCCTGAGAGGCCAGTGTTAGATTGCGATGCACCACTGGGTGTTTACTGTAACCCTTGGAACTTCATATTGACTATGAAACACAGAAATAGCATCGGGATTGAATATAGTAGGCACAATGCCGACTTACGTCCAGGGGGAGCAATGCTTCAAACAGTCTGTATACGTGCCTTGCCTGAGAGGCCAGTATTAGACTGCGACGCACCACTGGGAGTTTACTGTAACCCTTGGAGCTTCATATTGACGATGAAACAAAGAAATTGCATCGGGATTGAATATAGTAGGCACAATGCCGACTTACTTCCAGGGAAAGTAATGCTTCAAACAGTCTTTATATGTGCCGTTACTGAGAGGCCAGTATTAGATTGCGACGCACCACTGGGAGTTTACTGTAACCCTTGGTGCTTCATATTGACTATGAAACACAGAAATTGCATCGGGATTGAATATAGTAGGCAGAAGGCCGACTTACGTACAGGGGGAGGAATGTTTCAAACAGTCTGTATATGTGTTGTTACTGAGAGGCCAGTATTAGATTGCGACGCACCACTGGGAGTTTACTGTAACCCTTGGAGCTTCATATTGACGATAAAACACAGAAATTGCATCGGAATTGAATATAGTAGGCACAATGTCGACTTACGTTCAGGGGGAGCAATGCTTCAAACAGTCTGTATACGTGCCTTTCCTGAGAGATCAGTATTAGATTGCGACGCATCACTGGGTGTTTACTGTAACCCTTGGAGCTTCATATTGACGATGAAACCCAGAAATTGCTTCGGGATTGAATATAGTAGGCACAATGCCGACTTACGTCCAGGGGGATTAATGCTTCAAACAGTCTGTGTACGTGCCTTTCCTGGGAGGCCAGTATTAGACTGCGACGCACCACTGGGTGTTTACTGTAACCCTTCGAGCTTCATATTGACGATGAAACACAGAAATTGCATCGGGATTGAATATAGTAGGCACAATGCCGACTTACGTCCAGGGGGAGCAATGCTTCAAACAGTCTGTGTACGTGCCGTTACAGAGAGGCCAGTTTTAGATTGCGACGCACCACTGGGTGTTTACTGTAACCCTATGAGCTTCATATTGACGATGAAACACAGAAATTGCATCGGGATTGAATATTGTAGGCACAATGCCGACTTACGTTCAGGGGAGCAATGCTTCAAAGTGTCTTTATACGTGCCGTTACAGAGAGGCCAGTATTAGATTGCGACGCACCACTGGGTGTTTACTGTAACCCTTGGAGCTTCATATGGACGATGAAACACAGAAATTGCATCGGGATTGTATATAGTAGGCACAATGACGACTTAAGTCCAGGGGGAGCAATGCTTCAAAGAGTCTGTGTACGTGCCTTTCCTGAGAGGCCAGTATTAGATTGCGACGCACCACTAGGTGTTTACTGTAACTCTTGGGGCTTCATATTGACGATGAAACACAGAAATTGCATCGGGATTGAATATAGTAGGCACAATGCCGACTTACGTCCAGGGGGAGCAATGCTTCAAACAGTCTGTATACGTGCCGTTACTGTGAGGTCAGTATTAGATTGCGACGCACCACTGGATGTTTACTGTAACCCTTGGAGCTTCATACTGACGATGAAACACAGAAATTGCATCAGGATTGAATATAGTAGGCACAATGCCGACTTACGTCAGGGGGAGCAATGCTTCATACAATTGTATACGTACCTTTCCTGAGATTCCAGTATTAGATTGCGACGAACCACTGTGTGATTACTGTAATCCCTGGAGCTTCATATTGACGATGAATGACAGAAATTGCATCGGGATTGAATATAGTAGGCACAATGCCGTCTTACGTCCAGGGGGAGCAATGCTTCAAACATTCTGTATACGTGTCTTTCCTGAGAGGCCAGTATTAGTTTGCGACGCATCACTGGGTGTTTACTGTAACCCTTGGAGCTTCATATTGACGATGAAACACAGAAATTGCATCGGCATTGAATATAGTTGGCACAATGCGACTTACGTCCAGGGGGAGCAATGCTTCAAACAGTCTGTATACATGCCGTTACAGTGAGGCCAGTATTAGATAGCGACGCACCACTGGGTGTTTACTGTAACCCTTGGAGCTTCATATTGACGATGAAACACAGTAATTGCATCGGGATTGAATATAGTAGGCACAATGCAGACTTACGTCCAGGGGGAGTAATGCTTCAAACAGTCTGTATATGTGCCGTTACTGAGAGGCCAGTATTAGATTGCGACGCACCACTGGGTGTTTACTGTAACCCTTGGAGCTTCATAGTGACGATGGAGCACAGAAATTGCATCGGGATTGAATATAGTAGGCACAAGGCCGACTTACGTCCAGGGGAAGCAATGCTTCATACAGTTGTATACGTGCCTTTCCTGAGATTCCAGTATTAGATTGCGACGCACCACTGGGTGTTAACTGTAACCCTTGGAGCTTCATATTGACGATGAAACCCAGAAATTTCTTTGGGATTGAATATAGTAGGCACAATGCCGACTTACGTCCAGGGGGAGTAATGCTTCAAACAGTCTGTATACGAGCCTTTCCTGAGAGGCCAGTATTAGACTGCGACGCACCACTGGGTGTTTACTGTAACCCTTGGAGCTTCATATTGACGATGAAACACAGAAATTGCATCGGGATTGAATATAGTAGGCACAATGCCGACTTACGTCCAGGGGGAACAATGCTTCAAACAATCTGTATACGTGCCGTTACAGAGAGGCCAGTATTAGATTGCGACGCACCACTGGGTGTTTACTGTAACCCTTGGAGCTTCATATTGACGATGAAACACAGAAGTTGCATCGGGATTGATTATAGTAGGCACAATGCCGACTTACGTCCAGGGGGAACAATGCTTCAAACAGTCTGTATACGTGCCGTTACAGAGAGGCCAGTATTAGATTGTGATGCATCACTGGGGGTTTACTGTAACCCTTGGAGCTTCATATTGACGATGAAACACAGAAATTGCATCGGAATTGAATATAGTAGGCAGAAGATCGACTTACGTACAGGGTGAGGAATGCTTCAAACAGTCTGTATACATGGCTTTCCTGAGAGGCCAGTATTATACTGCGACGCACCACTGGGAATTTACTGTAACACTTGGAGCTTCATATTGACGATGAAACACAGTAATTGCATCGGGATTGTATATAGTAGGCACAATGCCGACTTTCGTTCACTGGGAGCTATGCTTCAAACAGTCTGTATACGTGCCTATCCTGAGAGGCCAGTGTTAGATTGCGACGCACGACTGGGAGTTTACTGTAACCCTTGGAGCTTCATATTGACGATGAAACACAGAAATAGCATCGGGATTGAATATAGTAAGTACAATGCCGACTTACGTCCAGGGGGAGCAATTCTTCAAACAGCCTGTATACGTGCCTTTCCTGAGAGGCCAGTATTAGATTGCGACGCAGCACTGGCTGTTTACTGTAACCCTTGGAGCTTCATATTGACGATGAAACACAGAAATTGCATCGGGATTGAATATAGTAGGCACAATGCCGACTTACGTCCAGGGGGAGTAATGCTTCAAACAGTCTGTGTACGTGCCTTTCCTGAGAGGCCAGTATTAGACTGCGACGCACCACTGGGTGTTTACTGTAACCCTTCGAGCTTCATATTGACGATGAAACACAGAAATTGCATCGGGATTGAATATAGTAGGCACAATGCCGACTTACGTCCAGGGGGAGCAATGCTTCAAACAGTCTGTGTACGTGCCGTTACAGAGAGGCCAGTTTTAGATTGCGACGCACCACTGGGTGTTTACTGTAACCCTATGAGCTTCATATTGACGATGAAACACAGAAATTGCATCGGGATTGAATATTGTAGGCACAATGCCGACTTACGTTCAGGGGAGCAATGCTTCAAAGTGTCTTTATACGTGCCGTTACAGAGAGGCCAGTATTAGATTGCGACGCACCACTGGGTGTTTACTGTAACCCTTGGAGCTTCATATGGACGATGAAACACAGAAATTGCATCGGGATTGTATATAGTAGGCACAATGACGACTTATGTCCAGGGGGAGCAATGCTTCAAAGAGTCTGTGTACGTGCCTTTCCTGAGAGGCCAGTATTAGATTGCGACGCACCACTAGGTGTTTACTGTTACTCTTGGAGCTTCATATTGACGATGAAACACAGAAATTGCATCGGGATTGAATATAGTAGGCACAATGCCGACTTACGTCAGGGGGAGCAATGCTTCATACAATTGTATACGTACCTTTCCTGAGATTCCAGTATTAGATTGCGACGAACCACTGTGTGATTACTGTAATCCCTGGAGCTTCATATTGACGATGAAAGACAGAAATTGCATCGGGATTGAATATAGTAGGCACAATGTCGACTTACGTCCAGGGGGAGTAATGCTTCAAACAGTCTGTATATGTGCCGTTACTGAGAGGCCAGTATTAGATTGCGACGCACCACTGGTTGTTTACTGTAACCCTTGGAGCTTCATAGTGACGATGGAGCACAGAAATTGCATCGGGATTGAATATAGTAGGCACAAGGCCGACTTACGTCCAGGGGAAGCAATGCTTCATACAGTTGTATACGTGTCTTTCCTGAGAGGCCAGTATTAGTTTGCGACGCATCACTGGGTGTTTACTGTAACCCTTGGAGCTTCATATTGACGATGAAACACAGAAGTTGCATCGGGATTGATTATAGTAGGCACAATGCCGACTTACGTCCAGGGGGAACAATGCTTCAAACAGTCTGTATACGTGCCGTTACAGAGAGGCCAGTATTAGATTGTGATGCATCACTGGGGGTTTACTGTAACCCTTGGAGCTTCATATTGACGATGAAACACAGAAATTGCATCGGAATTGAATATAGTAGGCAGAAGATCGACTTACGTACAGGGTGAGGAATGCTTCAAACAGTCTGTATACATGGCTTTCCTGAGAGGCCAGTATTATACTGCGACGCACCACTGGGAATTTACTGTAACACTTGGAGCTTCATATTGACGATGAAACACAGTAATTGCATCGGGATTGTATATAGTAGGCACAATGCCGACTTTCGTTCACTGGGAGCTATGCTTCAAACAGTCTGTATACGTGCCTATCCTGAGAGGCCAGTGTTAGATTGCGACGCACGACTGGGAGTTTACTGTAACCCTTGGAGCTTCATATTGACGATGAAACACAGAAATAGCATCGGGATTGAATATAGTAAGTACAATGCCGACTTACGTCCAGGGGGAGCAATTCTTCAAACAGCCTGTATACGTGCCTTTCCTGAGAGGCCAGTATTAGATTGCGACGCAGCACTGGCTGTTTACTGTAACCCTTGGAGCTTCATATTGACGATGAAACACAGAAATTGCATCGGGATTGAATATAGTAGGCACAATGCCGACTTTCGTTCAGGGGGAGCAATGCTTCAAACAGTCTGTATACGTGCCTTTCCTGAGTGGCCAGTATTAGATTGCGACGCACCACTGGGTGTTTACTGTAACCCTTGTAGCTTCATATTGATGATAAAACACAGAAATTGCATCGGGATTGAAAATAGTAGGCAGAAGATCGAATTACGTACAGGGGGAGGAATGCTTCAAACAGTCTGTATACGTGCCTTTCCTGAGAGGCCAGTATTAGACTGCGACGCACCACTGGGAATTTACTGTAACCCTTGGGGCTTCATATTGATGATGAAACACAGAAATTGCATCGGTATTGAATATAGGAAGCACAATGCCGACTTTCGTTCACGGGGAGCTATGCTTCAAACAGTCTGTATACGTGCCTTTCCTGAGAGGCCAGTATTAGATTGCGACGCACCACTGGGTGTTTACTGTAACCCTGGGAGCTTCATATTGACTATGAAACACAGAAATTGTATCGGGATTGAATATAGTAGGCACAATGCCAACTTACTTCCAGGGAGAGCAATGTTTCAAACAGTCTGTATACGTGCCTTTCCTAAGAGGCCAGTATTAGACAGCAACGCACCACTGGGAGTTTACTGTAACTCTTGGAGCTTCATATTGACGATGAAACAAAGAAATTGCATCGGGATTGAATATATTAGGCACAATACGGACTTACGTCCAGTGGGAGTAATGCTTCAAACAGTCTGTATATGTGCCGTTACTGAGGGGCCAGTATTAGATTGCGACGCACCACTGGGAGTTTTCTGTAACCCTTGGAGCTTCATATTGACTATGAAACACAGAAATTGCATCGGGATTGAATATAGTAGGCAGAAGGCCGACTTACGTACAGGGCGACGAATGCTTTAAACAGTCTGTATATGTGCCGATACTGAGAGGCCAGTATTAGATTGCGACGCACCACTGGGAGTTTACTGTAACTCTTGGAGCTTCATATTGACTATGAAACACAGAAATTTCATCGCGATTGAATATAGTAGGCAGAAGTTCGTCTTACGTCCAGGGGGAGGAATGCTTCAAACAGTCTGTATATGTGCCGTTACTGAGAGGCCAGTATTAGATTGCGACGGACCACTGGGTGTTTACTGTAACCCTTGGAGCTTCATATTGACTATGAAACACAGAAATTGCATCGGGATTGAATATAGTAGGCAGAAGGCCGACTTACGTCCAGGGGGAGGAATGCTTCAAATCGTCTGTATATGTGCCGTTACTGAGAGGCCAGTACAAGATTGCGACGCACCACTGGTTGTTTACTGTAACCCTCGTAGCTTCATATTGACGATAAAACACAGAAATTGCATCGTGATTGAATATTGTAGGCACAATGCCGACTTACGTCAAGGGGGAGCAATGCTTCAAACAGTCTGTATACTTGCCTTTCATGAGAGGCCAGTATTAGATTGCGACGCACCACTGGGAGTTTACTGTAACCCTTGGAGCTTCATATTGACGATGAAACACAGAAATTGCATCGGGATTGAATAGAGTAGGCACAATGCCGACTTACGTCCAGGGGGAGCAATACTTCATACAGTTGTATACGTGCCTTTCCTGAGATTCCAGTATTAGATTGCGACGCACCACTGGGTGTTTACTGTAACCCCTTGGAGCTTCATATTGACGATGAAACTCAGAAATTGCATCGGGATTGAATATAGTAGGCACAATGCCGACTTACGTCCAGGGGGAGTAATGCTTCAAACAGTCTGTATATGTGCCGTTACTGAGAGTCCAGTATTAGATTGCGACGCACCACTGGGTGTTTTACTGTAACCCTTGGAGCTTCATACTGACGATGAAACACAGAAATAGCATCGGGATTGAATATAGTAGGCACAATGCCGACTTACGTCCAGGGGGAGTAATGCTTCAAACAGTCTGTATACGTGCCTTTGCTGAGAGGCCAGTATTAGATTGCGACGCATCTCTGGGTGTTTACTGCCACTCTTGGAGCTTCATATTGACGATGAAACACAGAAATTGCAACGGGATTGAATATAGTAGGCACAATGCCGACTTACGTCCAGGGGGAGCAATGCTTCAAACAGTCTGTATACGTGCCGTTACAGAGAGCCCAGTATTACATTGTGACGCACCACTGGGTGTTTACTGTAACCCTTGGAGCTTCATATTGACGATGAAACACAGAAATTGCATCGGGATTGAATATAGTGGGCACAATGCCGACTTACGTCCAGGGGGAGTAATGCTTCAAACAGTCTGTATATGTGCCGTTACTGAGAGTCCAGTATTAGATTGCGACGCACCACTGGGTGTTTACTGTAACCCTTGGAGCTTCGTACTGACGATGAAACACAGAAATTGCATCGGGATTGAATATAGTGGGCACAATGCCGACTTACGTCCAGGGGGAGCAATGTTTCATACAGTTGTATACGTGCCTTTCCTGACATTCCAGTATTAGATTGCGACGCACCACTGGGTGTTTACTGTAACCCTTGGAGCTTCATATGGACGAAGAAACACAGAAATTGCATCGGGATTGAATATAGTAGGCACAATGCCGACTTACGTCCAGGGGGAGCAATGCTTCAAACAGTCTGTATACGTGCCGTTACTGAGAGGCCAGTATTACATTGCGACGCACCACTGGGAGTTTACTGTAACCCTTGGGGCTTCATATTGACTATGAAACACAGAAATTGCATCGGGATTGAATATAGTAGGTAGAAGATCGACTTACGTACAGGGGGAGGAATGCTTCAAACAGTCTGTATACGTGCCTCTCCAGAGAGGCCAATATTAGACTGCGACGCACCACTGGGAATTTACTGTAACCCGTGGAGCTTCATATTGACGATGAAACACAGAAATTGCATCGGGATTGTATATAGGAAGCACAATGCCGACTTACGTCCAGGGGGAGCAATGCTTCAAACAGTCTGTATACGTGCCTTTCCTGAGAGGGCAGTATTAGACTGTGACGCACCACTGGGAGTTTACTGTAACCCTTGGAGCTTCATATTGACGATGAAACAAATAAATTGCATCGGGATTGAATATAGTAGGCACAATGCTGACTTACGTCCAGGGGGAGTAATGCTTCAAACAGTCTGTATATGTGCCGTTACTGAGAGGCCAGTATTAGATTGCGACGCACCACTTGGAGTTTACTGTAACCCTTGGAGCTTCATATTGACGATGAAACACAGAAATTGCATCGGGATTGAATATAGTAGGTACAATGCCGACTTACGTCCAGGGGGAGTAATGCTTCAAACAGTCTGTATACGTGCCTTTCCTGAGAGGCCAGTATTAGACTACGACGCACCACTGGGAGTTTACTGTAACCCTTGGAGCTTCATATTGACGATGAAACACAGAAATTGCATCGAGATTGAATATAGTAGGCACAATGCTGACTTACGTCCAGGAGGAGTAATGCTTCAAACAGTCTGTATATGTGCCGTTACTGAGAGGCCAGTATTAGATTGCGACGCACCACTGGGAGTTTACTGTAACCCTTGGAGCTTCATATTGTCGATGAAACACAGAAATTGCATCGGGATTGAATATAGTAGGTACAATGCCGTCTTACGTGCAGGGGGAGCAATGCTTCAATCAGTCTGTATACGTGCCTTTGCTGAGAGGCCAGTATTTAATTGCGACGCAGAACTGGCTGTTTACTGTAACCCTTGGCGCTTCATATTGACGATGAAACACAGAAATTGCATCGGGATTGAATATAGTAGGCACAATGCCGACTTTCGTTCAGGGGGAGCAATGCTTCAATCAGTCTGTATACGTGCCTTTCCTGAGAGGCCAGTATTAGATTGCGACGCACCACTGGGTGTTTACTGTAACCCTTGGAGCTTCATATTGACGATGAAACACAGAAATTGCATCGGGATTGAATATAGTAGGCAGAAGATTGACTTACGTACAGGGGGAGGAATGCTTCAAACAGTCTGTATACGTGCCTTTCCTGAGATGCCAGTATTAGACTGCGACACACCACTGGGAATTTACTGTAATCCTTGGAGCTTCATATTGGCGATGAAACACAGAAATTGCATCGGGATTGAATATAGGGAGCACAATGCCGACTTTCGTTCAGGGGGAGCTATGCTTCAAACAGTCTGTATATGTGCCGTTACTGAGAGGCCAGTATTAGATTGCGACGCACCACTGGCAGTTTACTGTAACCCTTGGAGCTTCATATTGACGATGAAACACAGAAATTGCATCGGGATTGAATATTGAAGTCACAATGCAAACTTACGTCCAGGGGGTGCAATGCTTCATACAGTAGTATACGTGCCTTTCCTGAGATTCCAGTATTAGATTGCGACGCACCACTGGGTGTTTACTGTAACCCTTGGAGCTTCATATTGACGATGAAACACAGAAATTGCATCGGGGTGAATATAGTAGGCACAATGCCGACTTACGTCCAGGGGGAGTAATGCTTCAAACAGTCTGTATACGTGCCTTTCCTGAGAGGCCAGAATTACACTGCGACGCACCACTGGGAGTTTACTGTAACCCTTGGAGCTTCATATGGACGATGAAACAAAGAAATTGCATCGGTATTGAATATAGTAGGCACAATGCCGACTTACGTCCAGTGGGAGTAATGCTTCAAACAGTCTGTATATGTTCCCTTACTGAGAGGCCAGTATTAGATTGCGACGCACCACTGGGAGTTTACTGTAACCCTTGGAGCTTCATATTGACTATGAAACACAGAAATTGCATCGGGATTCAATTTAGTAGGCACAATGCCGACTTACGTCCAGGGGGAGCAATGCTTCAAACAGTCTGTATACGTGCCTTTCCTGAGAGGCCAGTATTAGATTGCGACGCAGCACTGGCTGTTTACTGTAACCCTTGGAGCTTCATATTGACGATGAAACACAGAAATTGCATCGGGATTGAATATAGTAGGGACAATGCAGACTTTCGTTCACGGGGAGCAATGCTTCAAACAGTCTGTATACGTGCCTTTCCTGAGAGGCCAGAATTAGATTTCGACGCACCACTGGGTGTTTACTATGACCCTTGGAAATTCATATTGACGATGAAACACAGATATTTCATCGGGATTGAATATAGTAGGCACAATGCCGACTTTCGTTCAGGGGGAAACAATGCTTCAAACAGTCTGTATACGTGCCTTTCCTGAGAGGCCAGTATTAGATTGCGACGTACCACTGGGTGTTTACTGTAACCCTTGGAGCATCACATTGTCGATGAAACACAAAAATTGCATCGAGATTGAATATAGTAGGCAGAAGGCCGACTTACGTCCAGGGGGAGGAATGCACAAACAGTCTGTATATGTGCCGTTACTGAGTGGCCAGTATTAAATTGCGAAGCACCACTGGGTGTTTACTGTATCCCGTGAAGCTTCATATTGACGATGAAACACAGAAATTGCATCGGGATTGAATATGGTAGGCACAATGCCGACTTACGTCCAGGGGGAGCAATGCTTCAAACAGTCAGTATACGTGCCTTTCCTGAGAGGCCAGTATTAGACTGCGACGCACCACTGGGAGTTTACTGTAACCCTTGGAGCTTCATATTGACGATGAAACACAGAAATTGCATCGAGATTGAGTTTAGTAGGCACAATGCCGACTTACGTCCAGGGGGAGTAATGCTTCAAACAGTCTGTATATGTGCCGTTACTGAGACGCCAGTATTAGATTGCGACGCACCACTGGGAGTTTACTGTAACCCTTGGAGCTTCATATTCACGATGAAAAACAGAAATTGCATCGGGATTGAATATAGTAGGTACTATGCCGACTTACGTCCAGGGGGAGCAATGCTTCAATCAGTCTGTATACGTGCCTTTGCTGAGAGGCCAGTATTTAATTGCGACGCAGAACTGGCTGTTTACTGTAACCCTTGGCGCTTCATATTGACGATGAAACACAGAAATTGCATCGGGATTGAATATAGTAGGCACAATGCCGACTTTCGTTAAGGGGAGCAATGCTTCAAACAGTCTGTATACGTGCCTTTCCTGAGAGGCCAGTATTAGATTGCGATGCACCACTGGGTGTTTACTGTAACCATTGGAGCTTCATATTGACGATGAAACACAGAAATTGCATCGGGATTGAATATAGTAGGCAGAAGATCGACTTACGTACAGGGGGAGGAATGCTTCAAACAGTCTGTATACGTGCCTTTCCTGAGATGCCAGTATTAGACTGCGACGCACCACTGGGAATTTACTGTAATCCTTGGAGCTTCATATTGACGATGAAACACAGAAATTGCATCGGGATTGAATATAGGGAGCACAATGCCGACTTTCGTTCAGGGGGAGCTATGCTTCAAACAGTCTGTATACGTGCCTTTCCTGAGAGGCCAGTATTAGATTGCGACGCACCACTGGGTGTTACTGTAACCCTTGGAGCTTCATATTGACTATGAAACACAGAAATTGCATCGGGATTGAATTTAGTAGGCACAATGCCGACTTACGTCCAGGGGGAGCAATGCTTCAAACAGTCTGTATGCGTGCCTTTCCTGAGAGGCCAGTATTAGACTGCGACGCACCACTGGGAGTTTACTGTAACCCTTGGAGCTTCATATTGACGATGAAACAAAGAAATTGCATCGGGATTGAATATAGTAGGCAGAAGATCGACTTACGTGCAGGGGGAGGAATGCTTCCAACAGTCTGTATACGTGCCTTTCCTGAGAGGCCAGTATTAGACTGCGACGCACCACTGGGAGTTTACTGTAACCCTTGGAGCTTCATATTGACTATGAAACACAGAAATTGCATCGGGATTGAATATAGTAGGCAGAAGATCGACTTACGTGCAGTGGGAGGAATGCTTCCAACAGTCTGTATACGTGCCTTTCCTGAGAGGCCAGTATTAGACTGCGACGCACCACTGGGGATTTACTGTAACCCTTGGAGCTTCATATTGACGATGAAACACAGAAATTGCATCGGGACTGAATTGATGGAAGCACAATGCCGACTTTCGTTCAGTAAGAGTTATGCTTCAAACAGTCTGTATCCGTGCCTTTCCTGAGAGGCCAGTGTTAGATTGCGACGCACCACTGGGTGTTTACTGTAACCCTTGGAGCTTCATATTGACGATGAAACACAGAAATTGCATCGGGATTGAATGTAGTAGGCACAATGCCGACTTATGTCCAGGGGGAGTAATGCTTCAAACAGTCTGTATATGTGCCGTTACTGAGAGGCCAGTATTAGATTGCGACGCACCACTGGGTGTTTACTGTAACCCTTGGAGCATCATATTGTCGATGAAACACAAAAATTGCATCGAGATTGAATATAGTAGGCAGAAGGCCGACTTACGTCCAGGGGGAGGAATGCTTCAAACAGTCAGTATACGTGCCTCTCCTGAGAGGCCAGTATTAGACTGCGACGCACAACTGGGAGTTTACTGTAACCCTTGGAGCTTCATATTGACGATGAAACACAGAAATTGCATCGAGATTGAGTATAGTAGGCACAATGCTGACTTCCGTCCAGGGGGAGTAATGCTTCAAACAGTCTGTATATGTGCCGTTACTGAGAGGCCAATATTGGATTGCGACCCACCAATGGGAGTTTACTGTAACCCTTGGAGCTTCATACTGACTATGAAACACAGAAATTGCATCGGGATTGAATATAGTAGGCAGAAGATCGACTTACGTGCAGGGGGAGGAATGCTTCCAACAGTCTGTATACGTGCCTTTCCTGAGAGGCCAGTATTAGATTGCGACGCACCACTGGGTGTTTACTGTAACCCTTGGAGCTTCATATTGACGATGAAACACAGAAATTGCATCGGGATTGAATATAGTAGGCAGAAGATCGACTTACGTACAGGGGGAGGAATGCTTCAAACAGTCTGTATACGTGCCTTTCCTGAGATGCCAGTATTAGACTGCGACGCACCACTGGGTGTTACTGTAACCCTTGGAGCTTCATATTGACTATGAAACACAGAAATTGCATCGGGATTGAGTTTAGTAGGCACAATGCCGACTTACGTCCAGGGGGAGCAATGCTTCAAACACTCTGTATACGTGCCTTTCCTGAGAGGCCAGTATTAGACTGCGACGCACCACTGGGAGTTTACTGTAACCCTTGGAGCTTCATATTGACGATGAAACAAAGAAATTGCATCGGGATTGAATAATGTAGGCACAATGCCGACTTACGACCAGGGGGAGAAATGCTTCAAACAGTCTGTATATGTGCCGTTACTGAGAGGCCAATATTGGATTGCGACCCACCAATGGGAGTTTACTGTAACCCTTGGAGCTTCATACTGACTATGAAACACAGAAATTGCATCGGGATTGAATATAGTAGGCAGAAGATCGACTTACGTGCAGGGGGAGGAATGCTTCCAACAGTCTGTATACGTGCCTTTCCTGAGAGGCCAGTATTAGACTGCGACGCACCACTGGGGATTTACTGTAACCCTTGGAGCTTCATATTGACGATGAAACACAGAAATTGCATCGGGACTAAATTGATGGAAGCACAATGCCGACTTTCGTTCAGTAAGAGCTTTGCTTCAAACAGTCTGTATCCGTGCCTTTCCTGAGAGGCCAGTGTTAGATTGCGACGCACCACTGGGTGTTTACTGTAACCCTTGGAGGTTCATATTGACTATGAAACACAGAAATTGCATCGGGATTGAATATAGTAGGCACAATGCCGTCTTACGTGCAGGGGGAGCAATGCTTCAAACAGTCTGTATACGTGCCGTTACTGTGATGTCAGTATTAGATTGCGACGCACCACTGGGTGTTTACTGTAACCCTTGGAGCTTCATATTGAGAATGAAACAAAGAAATTGCATGGGGTGAATATAGTAGGCACAATGCAGACTTACGTCCAGGGGGAGTAATGCTTCAAACTGTCTGTATATGTGCCGTTACTGAGAGGCCAGTATTAGATTGCGACGCACCACTGGGAGTTTACTGTAACCCTTGGAGCTTCATAATGACTATGAAACACAGAAATTGCATTGGGATTGAATATAGTAGGCAGAAGGCCGACTTACGTACAGGGGGTGGAATGCTTCAAACAGTCTGTATATGTGCCGTTACTGAGAGGCCAGTATTAGATTGCGACGCACCACTGGCAGTTTACAGTAACCCTTGGAGCTTCATATTGACGATGAAACACAGAAATTGCATCGGGATTGAATATAGAAGTCACAATGCAAACTTACGTCCAGGGGGTGCAATGCTTCATACAGTTGTATACGTGCCTTTCCTGAGATTCCAGTATTAGATTGCGACGCACCACTGGGTGTTTACTGTAACCCTTGGAGCTTCATATTGACGATGAAACTCAGAAATTGCATCGGGGTGAATATAGTAGGCACAATGCCGACTTACGTCCAGGGGGAGTAATGCTTCAACAGTCTGTATACGTGCCTTTCCTGAGAGGCCAGTATTAGACTGCGACGCACCACTGGGAGATTACTGTAACCCTTGGAGCTTCATATTGACGATGAAACAAAGAAATTGCATCGGGATTGAATATAGTAGGCACAATGCCGACTTACGTCCAGTGGGAGTGATGCTTCAAACAGTCTGTATATGTTCCGTTACTGAGAGGCCAGTATTAGATTGCGACGCACCACTGGGAGTTTACTGTAACCCTTGGAGCTTCATATTGACTATGAAACATAGAAATTGCATCGGGATTGAATATAGTAGGCAGAAGGCCGACTTACGTTAAGGGGGAGAAATGCTTCAAACAGTCTGTATATGTGCCGTTACTGAGAGGCCAGTATTAGATTGCGACGCAGCACTGGCTGTTTACTGTAACCCTTGGAGCTTCATATTGACGATGAAACACAGAAATTGCATCCGGATTGAATATAGTAGGCACAATGCCGACTTTCGTTCAGGGGGAGCAATGCTTCAAACAGTCTGTATACGTGCCTTTCCTGAGAGGCCAGTATTAGATTTCGACGCACCACTGGGTTTTTACTGTAACCCTTGGAAATTCATATTGACGATGAAACACAGAAATTGCATCGGGCTTGAATATAGTAGGCACAATGCCGACTTTCGTTCAGGGGGAAGCAATGCTTCAAACAGTCTGTATACGTGCCTTTCCTGAGAGGCCAGTATTAGACTGCGACGCACCACTGGGAGTTTACTGTAACCCTTGGAGCTTCATATTGACGATGAAACACACAAATTGCATCGAGATTGAATATAGTTGGCACAATGCTGACTTACGTCCAGGCGGAGTAATGCTCCAAACAGTCTGTATATGTGCCGTTACTGAGATGCCAGTATTAGATTGCGACGCGACACTGGAAGTTTACTGTAACCCTTGGAGCTTCATATTGACGTTGAAACACAGAAATTGCATCAAGATTGAATATAGTAGGTACAATGCCGACTTACGTCCAGGGGGAGCAGTGCTTCAAACAGTCTGTGTACGTGCCTTTCCTTAGAGGCCAGTATTTAATTGCGACGCAGCACTGGCTGTTTACTGTAACCCTTGGAGCTTCATATTGACGATGAAACACAGAAATTGCATCGGGATTGAATATAGTAGGCACAATGCCGACTTACGTCCAGGGGGGGGCAATGCTTCAAACAGTCAGTATACGTGCCTTTCCTGAGAGGCCAGTATTAGACTGCGACGCATCACTGGGAGTTTACTGTAACCCTTGGAGCTTCATATTGAGAATGAAACACAGAAATTGCATCGGGGTGAATATAGTAGGCACAATGCCGACTTACGTCCAGGGGGAGTAATGCTTCAAACAGTCTGTATACGTGCCTTTCCTGAGAGGCCAGTATTAGATTGCGACGCACCACTGGGTGTTTACTGTAACCCTTGGAGCTTCATATTGACGATGAAACACAGAAATTGCATCGGGATTGAATATAGTAGGCAGAAGATCGACTTACGTACAGGGGGAGGAATGCTTCAAACAGTCTGTATACGTGCCTTTCCTGA
Source organism: Schistocerca cancellata (assembly GCF_023864275.1). Classification (NCBI taxonomy): domain Eukaryota; kingdom Metazoa; phylum Arthropoda; class Insecta; order Orthoptera; family Acrididae; genus Schistocerca; species Schistocerca cancellata. The sequence goes on along the minus strand of NC_064634.1, from coordinate 465,550,214 downwards.
GATGCCAGTATTAGACTGCGACGCACCACTGGGAATTTACTGTAATCCTTGGAGCTTGATATTGACGATGAAACACAGAAATTGCATCGGGATTCAATATAGGGAGCACAATGCCGACTTTCGTTCAGGGGGAGCTATGCTTCAAACAGTCTGTATACGTGCCTTTCCTGAGAGGCCAGTATTAGATTGCGACGCACCACTGGGTGTTACTGTAACCCTTGGAGCTTCATACTGACTATGAAACACAGAAATTGCATCGGGATTGAATTTAGTAGGCACAATGCCGACTTACGTCCAGGGGGAGCAATGCTTCAAACAGTCTGTATACGTGCCTTTCCTGAGAGGCCAGTATTAGATTGCGACCCACCAATGGGAGTTTACTGTAACCCTTGGAGCTTCATATTGACTATGAAACACAGAAATTGCATCGGAATTGAATATAGTAGGCACAATGCCGACTTACGTGCAGGGGGAGCAATGCTTCAAACAGTCTGTATACGTGCCGTTACTTTGATGTCAGTATTAGATTGCGACGCACCACTGGGTGTTTACTGTAACCCTTGGAGCTTCATATTGGGAATGAAACAAAGAAATTGCATGGGGTGAATATAGTAGGCACAATGCAGACTTACGTCCAGGGGGAGTAATGCTTCAAACTGTCTGTATATGTGCCGTTACTGAGAGGCCAGTATTAGATTGCGACGCACCACTGGGAGTTTACTGTAACCCTTGGAGCTTCATATTGACTAAGAAACACAGAAATTGCATTGGGATTGAATATCGTAGGCAGAAATCCGACTTACGTAAAGGGGGAGGAATGCTTCAAACAGTCTGTAAATGTGCCGTTACTGAGAGGCCAGTATTAGATTGCGACGCACCACTGGCAGTTTACTGTAACCCTTGGAGCTTCATATTGACGATGAAACACTCAAATTGCATCGAGATTGAATATAGTAGGCACAATGCTGACTTACGTCCAGGGGGAGTAATGCTCCAAACAGTCTGTATATGTGCCGTTACTGAGATGCCAGTATTAGATTGCGACGCACCACTGGAAGTTTACTGTAACCCTTGGAGCTTCATATTGACGATGAAACACAGAAATTGCATCAAGATTGAATATAGTAGGTACAATGCCGACTTACGTCCAGGGGGAGCAATGCTTCAAACAGTCTGTGTACGTGCCTTTCCTGAGAGGCCAGTATTTAATTGCGACGCAGCACTGTCTGTTTACTGTAACCCTTGGAGCTTCATATTGACGATGAAACACAGAAATTGCATCGGGATTGAATATAGTAGGTACAATGCAAACTTACGTCCAGGGGGAGCAATGCTTCATATAGTTGTATACGTGCCTTTCCTGAGGTTCCAGTATTAGATTGCGACGCACCACTGGGTGTTTACTGTAACCCTTGGAGCTTCATATTGACGATGAAACACAGAAATTGCATCGGGATTGAATATAGTAGGCACAATGCCGACTTATGTCCAGGGGGAGCAATGCTTCAAACAGTCTGTATACGTGCCGTTACTGTGAGGTCGGTATTAGATTGCGACGCACCACTGGGTGTTTACTGTAACCCTTGGAGCTTCATATTGAGAATAAAACACAGAAATTGCATCGGGATTGAATATAGTAGGCACAATGCCGACTTATGTCCAGGGGGAGCAATGCTTCAAACAGTCTGTATACGTGCCGTTACTGTGACGTCGGTATTAGATTGCGACGCACCACTGGGTGTTTACTGTAACCCTTGGAGCTTCATATTGACGATGAAACACAGAAATTGCATCGGGATTGAATATAGTAGGCAGAAGATCGACTTATGTACAGGGGGAGGAATGCTTCAAACAGTCTGTATACGTGCCTTTCCTGAGATGCCAGTATTAGCCTGCGACGCACCACTGGGAATTTACTGTAATCCTTGGAGCTTCATATTGACGATGAAACACAGAAATTGCATCGGGATTGAATATAGGAAGCACAATGCCGACTTTCGTTCAGGGGGAGCTATGCTTCAAACAGTCTGTATACGTGCCTTTCCTGTGAGGCCAGTATTAGATTGCGATGCACCACTGGGTGTTTACTGTAACCCTTGGAGCTTCATATTGACTATGAAACACAGAAATTGCAGCGGGATTGAATATAGTAGATACAATGCCGACTTACGTCCAGGGGGAGCAATGCTTCAAACAGTCTGTATACGTGCCTTTCCTGAGCGGCCAGTATTAGACTGCGACGCACCACTGGGAGTTTACTGTAACCCTTGGAGCTTCATATTGACGATGAAACAAAGAAATTGAATCGGGATTGAATAGAGTAGGCACAATGCCGACTTACGACCAGGGGGAGAAATACTTCAAACAGTCTGTATATGTGCCGTTACTGAGAGGCCAGTATTAGAATGCGACGCACCACTGGGAGTTTACTGTAACCCTTGGAGCTTCATATTGACGATGAAACACAGAAATTGCATCAGGATTGAATATAGTAGGCACAATGCAAACTTACGTCCTGGGGGAGTAATGCTTCAAACAGTCTGTATACGTGCCTTTCCTGAGAGGCCAGTATTAGATTGCAACGTACCACTGTGTGTTTACTGTAACCCTTGGAGCTTCACATTGACTATGAAACACAAAAGTTGCATCGAGATTGAATATAGTAGGCAGAAGGCCGACTTACGTCCAGGGGGAGGAATGCACAAACAGTCTGTATATGTGCCGTTACTGAGTGGCCAGTATTAAATTGCGACGCACCACTGGGTGTTTACTGTAACCCTTGGAGCTTCAAATTGACGAAGAAACACAGAAATTGCATCGGGATTGAATATAGTAGGCACAATGACGACTTACGTCCAGGGGGAGCAATGCTTCAAACAGTCAGTATACGTGCCTTTCCTGAGAGGCCAGTATTAGACTGCGACGCACCACTGGGAGTTTACTGTAACCCTTGGAGCTTCATATTGACGATGAAACACACAAATTGCATCGAGATTGAATATAGTAGGCACAATGCTGACTTACGTCCAGGGGAAGTAATGCTCCAAACAGTCTGTATATGTGCCGTTACTGAGATGCCAGTATTAGATTGCGACGCACCACTGGAAGTTTACTGTAACCCTTGGAGCTTCATATTGACGATGAAACACAGAAATTGCATCAAGATTGAATATAGTAGGTACAATGCCGACTTACGTCCAGGGGGAGCAATGCTTCAAACAGTCTGTGTACGTGCCTTTCCTGAGAGGCCAGTATTTAATTGCGACGCAGCACTGGGAGTTTACTGTAACCCTTGGAGCTTCATTTTGACGATGAAACACAGAAATTGCATCGGGATTGAATATAGTAGGTACAATGCAAACTTACGTCCAGGGGGAGCAATGCTTCATATAGTTGTATACGTGCCTTTCCTGAGGTTCCAGTATTAGATTGCGACGCACCACTGGGTGTTTACTGTAACCCTTGGAGCTTCATATTGACGATGAAACACAGAAATTGCATCGGGATTGAATATAGTAGGCACAATGCCGACTTATGTCCAGGGGGAGCAATGCTTCAAACAGTCTGTATACGTGCCGTTACTGTGAGGTCGGTATTAGATTGCGACGCACCACTGGGTGTTTACTGTAACCCTTGGAGCTTCATATTGAGAATGAAACACAGAAATTGCATCGGGATTGATTATAGTAGGCACAATGCCGACTTATGTCCAGGGGGAGCAATGCTTCAAACAGTCTGTATACGTGCCGTTACTGTGAGGTCGGTATTAGATTGCGACGCTCCACTGGGTGTTTACTGTAACCCTTGGAGCTTCATATTGACGATGAAACACAGAAATTGCATCGGGATTGAATATAGTAGGCAGAAGATCGACTTACGTACAGGGGGAGGAATGCTTCAAACAGTCTGTATACGTGCCTTTCCTGAGATGCCAGTATTAGCCTGCGACGCACCACTGGGAATTTACTGTAATCCTTGGAGCTTCATATTGACGATGAAACACAGAAATTGCATCGGGATTGAATATAGGAAGCACAATGCCGACTTTCGTTCAGGGGGGCTATGCTTCAAACAGTCTGTATACGTGCCTTTCCTGTGAGGCCAGTATTAGATTGCGATGCACCACTGGGTGTTTACTGTAACCCTTGGAGCTTCATATTGACTATGAAACACAGAAATTGCATCGGGATTGAATATAGTAGGCACAATGCCGTCTTACGTCCAGGGGGAGCAATGCTTCAAACAGTCTGTATACGTGCCTTTCCTGAGAGGCCAGTATTAGACTGCGACACACCACTGGGAGTTTACTGTAACCCTTGGAGCTTCATATTGACGATGAAACAAAGAAATTGCATCGGGATTGAATATAGTAGGCACAATGCCGACTTACGACCAGGGGGAGAAATACTTCAAACAGTCTGTATATGTGCCGTTACTGAGAGGCCAATATTAGATTGCGACCCACCAATGGGAGTTAACTGTAACCCTTGGAGCTTCATATTGACTATGAAACACAGAAATTGCATGGAGATTGAATATAGTAGGCAGAAGATCGACTTACGTACAGGGGGAGGAATGCTTCCAACAGTCTGTATACGTGCCTTTCCTGAGAGGCCAGTATTAGACTGCGACGCACCACTGGGGATTTACTGTAACCCTTGGAGCTTCATATTGACGATGAAACGCAGAAATTGCATCGGGACTGAATATAGGAAGCACAATGCCGACTCTCCTTCAGGAGGAGCTATGCTTCAAACAGTCTGTATCCGTGCCTTTCCTGAGAGGCCAGTATTAGATTGCGACGCACCACTGGGTGTTTACTGTAACCCTTGGAGCTTCATATTGACTATGAAACACAGAAATTGCATCGGGATTGAATATAGTAGGCACAATGCCAACTTACGTCCAGGGGGAGTAATGCTTCAAACAGTCTGTATATGTGCCGTTACTGAGAGGCCAGTATTAGATTGCGACGCACCACTGGGAGTTTACTGTAACCCTTGGAGCTTCATATTGACTATGAAACACAGAAATTGCATCGGGATTGAAAATAGTAGGCAGAAGGCCGACTTACGTACAGGGGGAGGAATGCTTCAAACAGTCTGTATATGTGCCGTTACTGAGAGACCAGTATTAGATTGCGACGCACCACTGGGAGTTTACTGTAACCCTTGGAGCTTCATATTGACGATGAAACACAGAAATTGCATCAGGATTGAATATAGTAGGCACAATGCAAACTTACGTCCTGGGGGAGTAATGCTTCAAACAGTCTGTATACGTGCCTTTCCTGAGAGGCCAGTATTAGATTGCGACGTACCACTGGGTGTTTACTGTAACCCTTGGAGCTTCATATTGACTATGAAACACAAAAGTTGCATCGAGATTGAATATAGTAGGCAGAAGGCCGACTTACGTCCAGGGGGAGGATTGCACAAACAGTCTGTATATGTGCCGTTACTGAGTGGCCAGTATTAAATTGCGACGCACCACTGGGTGTTTACTGTAACCCTTGGAGCTTCAAATTGACGAAGAAACACAGAAATTGCATCGGGATTGAATATAGTAGGCACAATGCCGACTTACGTCCAGGGGGAGCAATGCTTCAAACAGTCTGTATACGTGCCTTTCCTGAGAGGCCAGTATTAGACTGTGACGCACCACTGGGAGTTTACTGTAACCCTTGGAGCTTCATATTGACGATGAAACACAGATATTGCATCGAGATTGAATATAGTAGGCACAATGCTGACTTACATCCAGGGGGAGTATTGCTTCAAACAGTCTGTATATGTGCCGTTACTGAGAGGCCAGTATTAGATTGCGACGCACCACTGGGAGTTTACTGTAACCCTTGGAGCTTCATATTGACGATGAAACACAGAAATTGCATCGGGATTGAATATAGTAGGCAGAAGATCGACTTACGTACAGGGGGAGGAATGCTTCAAACAGTCTGTATACGTGCCTTTCCTGAGATGCCAGTATTAGACTGCGACGCACCACTGGGAATTTACTGTAATCCTTGGAGCTTCATCTTGACTATGAAACACAGAAATTGCATCGGGATTGAATATAGTAGGCACAATGCCGTCTTACGTCCAGGGGGAGCAATGCTTCAAACAGTCTGTATACGTGCCTTTCCTGAGAGGCCAGAATTAGACTGCGACGCACCACTGGGAGTTTACTGTAACCCTTGGAGCTTCATATTGACGATGAAACAAAGAAATTGCATCGGGAATGAATATTGTAGGCACAATGCCGACTTACGACCAGGGGAAGAAATGCTTCAAACTGTCTGTATATGTGCCGTTACTGACAGGCAAGTATTAGATTGCGACGCACCACTGGGTGTTTACTGTAACCCTTGGAGCTTCATATTGACGATGAAACACAGAAATTGCATCAGGATTGAATATAGTAGGCACAATGCAAACTTACGTCCAGGGGGAGTAATGCTTCAAACAGTCTGTATTCGTGCCTTTCCTGAGAGGCCAGTATTAGATTGCGACGTACCACTGGGTGTTTACTGTAACCCTTGGAGCTTCATATTGACTATGAAACACAAAAGTTGCATCGAGATTGAATATAGTAGGCAGAAGGCCGACTTACGTCCAGGGGGAGGAATGCACAAACAGTCTGCATATGTGCCGTTACTGAGTGGCCAGTATTAAATTGCGACGCACCACTGGGTGTTTACTGTAACCCTTGGAGCTTCAAATTGACGTAGAAACACAGAAATTGCATCGGGATTGAATATAGTAGGCACAATGCCGACTTACGTCCAGGGGGAGCAATGCTTCAAACAGTCAGTATACGTGCCTTTCCTGAGAGGCCAGTATTAGACTGCGGCGCACCACTGGGAGTTAACTGTAACCCTTGGAGCTTCATATTGACGATGAAACACAGAAATTGCATCGAGATTGAATATAGTAGGCACAATGCTGACTTACGTCCAGGGGGAGTAATGCTCCAAACAGTCTGTATATGTGCCGTTACTGAGATGCCAGTATTAGATTGCGACGCACCACTGGAAGTTTACTGTAACCCTTGGAGCTTCATATTGACGATGAAACACAGAAATTGCATCAAGATTGAATATAGTAGGTACAATGCCGACTTACGTCCAGGGGGAGCAATGCTTCAAACAGTCTGTGTACGTGCCTTTCCTGAGAGGCCACTATTTAATTGCGACGCAGCACTGGCTGTTTACTGTAACCCTTGGAGCTTCATATTGACGATGAAACACAGAAATTGCATCGGGATTGAATATAGTAGGTACAATGCAAACTTACGTCCAGGGGGAGCAATGCTTCATATAGTTGTATACGTGCCTTTCCTGAGGTTCCAGTATTAGATTGCGACGCACCACTGGGTGTTTACTGTAACCCTTGGAGCTTCATATTGACGATGAAACACAGAAATTGCATCGGGATTGAATATAGTAGGCACAATGCCGACTTACGTCCAGGGGGAACAATGCTTCATATAGTTGTATACGTGCCTTTCCTGAGAGGCCAGTATTAGATTGCGACGCACCAGTGGGTGTTTACTGTAACCCTTGGAGCTTCATATTGACGATGAAACACAGAAATTGCATCGGGATTGAATATAGTAGGCAGAAGATCGACTTACGTACAGGGGGAGCAATGCTTCAAACAGTCTGTATACGTACCTTTCCTGAGATGCCAGTATTAGACTGCGACGCACCACTGGGAATTTACTGTAATCCTTGGGGCTTCATATTGACGATGAAACACAGAAATTGCATCGGGATTGAATATAGGAAGCACAATGCCGACTTTCGTTCAGGGGGAGCTATGCTTCAAACAGTCTGTATACGTGCCTTTCCTGAGAGGCCAGTATTAGATTGCGACGCACCACTGGGTGTTTACTGTTACCCTTGGAGCTTCATATTGACTATGAAACACAGAAATTGCATCGGGATTGAATATAGTAGGCACAATGCCGTCTTACGTCCAGGGGGAGCAATGCTTCAATCAGTCTGTATACGTCCCTTTCCTGAGAGGCCAGTATTAGACTGTGACGCACCACTGGGAGTTTACTGTAACCCTTGGAGCTTCATATTGACGATGAAACAAAGAAATTGCATCGGGATTGAATATAGTAGGCACAATGCCGACTTACGACCAGGGGGAGAAATACTTCAAACAGTCTGTATATGTGCCGTTACTGAGAGGCCAATATTAGATTGCGACCCACCAATGGGAGTTTACTGTAACCCTTGGAGCTTCATATTGACTATGAAACACAGAAATTGCATCGAGATTGAATATAGTAGGCAGAAGATCGACTTACGTACAGGGGGAGGAATGCTTCAAACAGTCTGTATACGTGCCTTTCCTGAGATGCCAGTATTAGACAACGACGCACCACTGGGAATTTACTGTAATCCTTGGAGCTTCATCTTGACGATGAAACACAGAAATTGCATCGGGATTGAATATAGGAAACACAATGCCGACTTTTGTTCAGTGGGAGCTATGCTTCAAACAGTCTGTATACGTGCCTTTCCTGAGAGGACAGTATTAGATTGCGACGCACCACTGGGTGTTTACTGTAACAGTTGGAGCTTCATATTGACTATGAAACACAGAAATTGCATCGGGATTGAATATAGTAGGCACAATGCCGACTTACGTCCAGGGGGAGCAATGCTTCAAACAGTCAGTATACGTGCCTTTCCTGAGAGGCCAGTATTAGACTGCGACGCACCACTGGGAGTTTACTGTAACCCTTGGAGCTTCATATTGACGATGAAACAAAGAAATTGCATCGGGAATGAATATTGTAGGCACAATGCCGACTTACGACCAGGGGAAGAAATGCTTCAAACTGTCTGTATATGTGCCGTTACTGACAGGCCAGTATTAGATTGCGACGCACCACTGGGTGTTTACTGTAACCCTTGGAGCTTCATATTGACGATGAAACACAGAAATTGCATCAGGATTGAATATAGTAGGCACAATGCAAACTTACGTCCAGGGGGAGTAATGCTTCAAACAGTCTGTATACGTGCCTTTCCTGAGAGGCCAGTATTAGATTGCGACGTACCACTGGGTGTTTACTGTAACCCTTGGAGCTTCATATTGACTATGAAACACAAAAGTTGCATCGAGATTGAGTATAGTAGGCAGAAGGCCGACTTACGTCCAGGGGGAGGAATGCACAAACAGTCTGCATATGTGCTGTTACTGAGTGGCCAGTATTAAATTGCGACGCACCACTGGGTGTTTACTGTAACCCTTGGAGCTTCAAATTGACGTAGAAACACAGAAATTGCATCGGGATTGAAAATAGTAGGCACAATGCCGACTTACGTCCAGGGGGAGCAATGCTTCAAACAGTCAGTATACGTGCCTTTCCTGAGAGGCCAGTATTAGAATGCGACGCACCACTGGGAGTTTACTGTAACCCTTGGAGCTTCATATTGACGATGAAACACAGAAATTGCATCGGGATTGAATATAGTAGGCACAATGCTGACTTACGTCCAGGGGGAGTAATGCTCCAAACAGTCTGTATATGTGCCGTTACTGAGATGCCAGTATTAGATTGCGACGCACCACTGGAAGTTTACTGTAACCCTTGGAGCTTCATATTGACGATGAAACACAGAAATTGCATCAAGATTGAATATAGTAGGTACAATGCCGACTTACGTCCAGGGGGAGCAATGCTTCAAACAGTCTGTGTACGTGCCTTTCCTGAGAGGCCACTATTTAATTGCGACGCAGCACTGGCTGTTTACTGTAACCCTTGGAGCTTCATATTGACGATGAAACACAGAAATTGCATCGGGATTGAATATAGTAGGTACAATGCAAACTTACGTCCAGGGGGAGCAATGCTTCATATAGTTGTATACGTGCCTTTCCTGAGGTTCCAGTATTAGATTGCGACGCACCACTGGGTGTTTACTGTAACCCTTGGAGCTTCATATTGACGATGAAACACAGAAATTGCATCGGGATTGAATATAGTAGGCACAATGCCGACTTACGTCCAGGGGGAACAATGCTTCATATAGTTGTATACGTGCCTTTCCTGAGAGGCCAGTATTAGATTGCGACGCACCAGTGGGTGTTTACTGTAACCCTTGGAGCTTCATATTGACGATGAAACACAGAAATTGCATCGGGATTGAATATAGTAGGCAGAAGATCGACTTACGTACAGGGGGCGGAATGCTTCAAACAGTCTGTATACGTACCTTTCCTGAGATGCCAGTATTAGACTGCGACGCACCACTGGGAATTTACTGTAATCCTTGGGGCTTCATATTGACGATGAAACACAGAAATTGCATCGGGATTGAATATAGAAAGCACAATGCCGACTTTCGTTCAGGGGGAGCTATGCTTCAAACAGTCTGTATACGTGCCTTTCCTGAGAGTCCAGTATTAGATTGCGACGCACCACTGGGTGTTTACTGTTACCCTTGGAGCTTCATATTGACTATGAAACACAGAAATTGCATCGGGATTGAATATAGTAGGCACAATGCCGACTTACGTCCAGAGGGAGCAATGCTTCAATCAGTCTGTATACGTCCCTTTCCTGAGAGGCCAGTATTAGACTGCGGCGCACCACTGGGAGTTTACTGTAACCCTTGGAGCTTCATATTGACGATGAAACAAAGAAATTGCATCGGGATTGAATATAGTAGGCACAATGCCGACTTACGACCAGGGGGAGAAATATTTCAAACAGTCTGTATATGTGCCGTTACTGAGAGGCCAATATTAGATTGCGACCCACCAATGGGAGTTTACTGTAACCCTTGGAGCTTCATATTGACTATGAAACACAGAAATTGCATCGAGATTGAATATAGTAGGCAGAAGAACGACTTACGTACAGGGGGAGGAATGCTTCAAACAGTCTGTATACGTGCCTTTCCTGAGATGCCAGTATTAGACTGCGACGCACCACTGGGAATTTACTGTAATCCTTGGAGCTTCATCTTGACGATGAAACACAGAAATTGCATCGGGATTGAATATAGGAAGCACAATGCCGACTTTTGTTCAGTGGGAGCTATGCTTCAAACAGTCTGTATACGTGCCTTTCCTGAGAGGACAGTATTAGATTGCGACGCACCACTGGGTGTTTACTGTAACAGTTGGAGCTTCATATTGACTATGAAACACAGAAATTGCATCGGGATTGAATATAGTAGGCACAATGCCGTCTTACGTCCTGGGGGAGCAATGCTTCAAACAGTCTGTATACGTGCCTTTCCTGAGAGGCCAGAATTAGACTGCGACGCACCACTGGGAGTTTACTGTAACCCTTGGAGCTTCATATTGACGATGAAACAAAGAAATTGCATCGGGAATGAATATTGTAGGCACAATGCCGGCTTACGACCAGGGGAAGAAATGCTTCAAACAGTCTGTATATGTGCCGTTACTGACAGGCCAGTATTAGATTGCGACGCACCACTGGGTGTTTACTGTAACCCTTGGAGCTTCATATTGACGATGAAACACAGAAATTGCATCGGGATTGGATATAGTAGGCAGAAGATCGACTTACGTGCAGGCGGAGGAATGCTTCCAACAGTCTGTATACGTGCCTTTCCTGAGAGGCCAGTGTTAGACTGCGACGCACCACTGGGAGTTTACTGTAACCCTTGGAGCTTCATATTGACGATGAGACACACAAATTGCATCGAGATTGAATATAGTAGGCACAATGCTGACTTACGTCCAGGGGGAGTAATGCTCCAAACAGTCTGTATATGTGCCGTTACTGAGATGCCAGTATTAGATTGCGACGCACCACTGGAAGTTTACTGTAACCCTTGGAGCTTCATATTGACGATGACACACCGAAATTGCATCAAGATTGAATATAGTAGGTACAATGCCGACTTACGTCCAGGGGGAGCAATGCTTCAAACAGTCTGTGTACGTGCCTTTCCTGAGAGGCCACTATTTAATTGCGACGCAGCACTGGGAGTTTACTGTAACCCTTGGAGCTTCATATTGACGATGAAACACAGAAATTGCATCGGGATTGAATATAGTGGGTACAATGCAAACTTACGTCCAGGGGGAGCAATGCTTCATATAGTTGTATACGTGCCTTTCCTGAGGTTCCAGTATTAGATTGCGACGCACCACTGGGTGTTTACTGTAACCCTTGGAGCTTCATATTGACGATGAAACACAGAAATTGCATCGGGATTGAATATAGTAGGTACAATGCAAACTTACGTCCAGGGGGAGCAATGCTTCATATAGTTGTATACGTGCCTTTCCTGAGAGGCCAGTATTAGATTGCGACGCACCACTGGGTGTTTACTGTAACCCTTGGAGCTTCATATTGACGATGAAACACAGAAATTGCATCGGGATTGAATATAGTAGGCAGAAGATCGACTTACGTACAGGGGGAGGAATGCTTCAAACAGTCTGTATACGTACCTTTCCTGAGATGCCAGTAATAGACTGCGACGCACCACTGGGAGTTTACTGTAACCCTTGGAGCTTCATATTGACTATGAAAGAAAGAAATTGCATCGGGATTGAATATAGTAGGCACAATGCCGACTTACGACCAGAGGGAGAAATACTTCAAACAGTCTGTATATGTGCCGTTACTGAGAGGCCAATATTAGATTGCGACCCACCAATGGGAGTTTACTGTAACCCTTGGAGCTTCATATTGACTATGAAACACAGAAATTGCATCGAGATTGAATATAGTAGGCAGAAGATCGACTTACGTACAGGGGGAGGAATGCTTCCAACAGTCTGTATACGTGCCTTTCCTGAGAGGCCAGGATTAGACTGCGACGCACCACTGGGGATTTACTGTAACCCTTGGAGCTTCATATTGACGATGAAACACAGACATTGCATCGGGACTGAATATAGGAAGCACAATACCAACTTTCGTTCAGGGGGAGCTATTCTTCAAACAGTCTGTATACCTGCCTTTCCTGAGAGGCCAGTATTAGATTGCGACGCACCACTGGGTGTTTACTGTAACCCTTGGAGCTTCATATTGACTATGAAACACAGAAATTGCATCGGGATTGAATATAGTAGGCACAATGCCGACTTACGGCCAGGGGGAGTAATGCTTCAAACAGTCTGTATATGTGCCGTTACTGAGAGGCCAGTATTAGATTGCGACGCACCACTGGGAGTTTACTGTAACCCTTGGAGCTTCATATTGACGATGAAACACAGAAATTGCATCGGGATTGAATATAGTAGGCAGAAGGCCGACTTACGTACAGGGGGAGGAATGCTTCAAACAGTCTGTATATGTGCCGTTACTGAGAGGCCAGTATTAGATTGCGACGCACCACTGGGGGTTTACTGTAACCCTTGGAGCTTCATATTGACGATGAAACACAGAAATTGCATCGGGATTGAATATAGTAGGCACAATGCAAACTTACGTCCAGTGGGAGTAATGCTTCAAACAGTCTGTATACGTGCCTTTCCTGAGAGGCCAGTATTAGATTGCGACGTACCACTGGGTGTTTACTGTAACCCTTGGAGCTTCATATTGACGATGAAACACAAAAGTTGCATCGAGATTGAATACAGTAGGCAGAAGGCCAACTTACGTCCAGGGGGAGGAATGCACAAACAGTCTGTATATGTGCCGTTACTGAGTGGCCAGTATTAAATTGCGACGCACCACTGGGTGTTTACTGTAACCCTTGGAGCTTCAAATTGACGAAGAAACACAGAAATTGCATCGGGATTGAAAATAGTAGGCACAATGCCGACTTACGTCCAGGGGGAGCAATGCTTCAAACAGTCAGTATACGTGCCTTTCCTGAGAGGCCAGTATTAGACCGCGACGCACCACTGGGAGTTTACTGTAACCCTTGCAGCTTCATATTGACGATGAAACACAGAAATTGCATCGAGATTGAATATAGTAGGCACAATGCTGACTTACGTCCAGGGGGAGTAATGCTTCAAACAGTCTGTATATGTGCCGTTACTGAGAGGCCAGTATTAGATTGCGACGCACCACTTGGAGTTTACTGTAACCCTTGGAGCTTCATATTGACGATGAAACACAGTAATTGCATCGGGATTGAATATAGTAGGTACAATGCCGACTTACGTCCAGGGGGAGCAATGCTTCGAACAGTCTGTATACGTGCCTTTCCTGAGAGGCCAGTATTAGATTGGGACGCACCACTGGGTGTTTACTGTAACCCTTGGAGCTTCATATTGACGATGAAACACAGAAATTGCATCGGGCTTGAATATAGTAGGCAGAAGATCGACTTACGTACAGGGGGAGGAATGCTTCAAACAGTCTGTATACGTGCCTTTCCTGAGATGCCAGTATTAGCCTGCGACGCACCACTGGGAATTTACTGTAATCCTTGGAGCTTCATCTTGACGATGAAACACAGAAATTGCATCGGGATTGAATATAGGAAGCACAATGCCGACTTTCGTTCAGTGGGAGCTATGCTTCAAACAGTCTGTATACGTGCCTTTCCTGAGAGGCCAGTATTAGATTGCGACGCACCACTGGAAGTTTACTGTAACCCTTGGAGCTTCATATTGACGATGAAACACAGAAATTGCATCAAGATTGAATATAGTAGGTACAATGCTGACTTACGTCCAGGGGGAGCAATGCTTCAAACAGTCTGTGTACGTGCCTTTCCTGAGAGGCCACTATTTAATTGCGACGCAGCACTGGCTGTTTACTGTAACCCTTGGAGCTTCATATTGACGATGAAACACAGAAATTGCATCGGGATTGAATATAGTAGGTACAATGCAAACTTACGTCCAGGGGAAGCTATGCTTCATATAGTTGTATACGTGCCTTTCCTGAGGTTCCAGTATTAGATTCCGACGCACCACTGGGTGTTTACTGTAACCCTTGGAGCTTCATATTGACGATGAAACACAGAAATTGCATCGGGATTGAATGTAGTAGGTACAATGCAAACTTACGTCCAGGGGGAGCAATGCTTCATATAGTTGTATACGTGCCTTTCCTGAGAGGCAGTATTAGATTGCGACGCACCACTGGGTGTTTACTGTAACCCTTGGAGCTTCATATTGACGATGAAACACAGAAATTGCATCGGGATTGAATATAGTAGGCAGAAGATCGACTTACGTACAGGGGGAGGAATGATTTAAACAGTCTATATACGTATCTTTCCTGAGATGCCAGTATTAGACTGCGACGCACCACTGGGAATTTACTGTAATCCTTGGGGCTTCATATTGACGATGAAACACAGAAATTGCATCGGGATTGAATATAGGAAGCACAATGCCGACTTTCGTTCAGGGGGAGCTATGCTTCAAACAGTCTGTATACGTGCCTTTCCTGAGAGGCCAGTATTAGATTGCGACGCACCACTGTGTGTTTACTGTAACCCTTGGAGCTTCATATTGACTATGAAACACAGAAATTGCATCGGGATTGAATATAGTAGGCACAATGCCGACTTACGTCCAGGGGGAGCAATGCTTCAAACAGTCTGTATACGTCCCTTTCCTGAGAGGCCAGTATTAGACTGCGACGCACCACTGGGAGTTTACTGTAACCCTTGGAGCTTCATATTGACTATGAAACAAAGAATTTGCATCGGGATTGAATATAGTAGGCACAATGCCGACTTACGACCAGGGGGAGAAATACTTCAAACAGTCTGTATATGTGCCGTTACTGAGAGGCCAATATTAGATTGCGACCCACCAATGGGAGTTTACTGTAACCCTTGGAGCTTCATATTGACTATGAAACACAGAAATTGTATCGAGATTGAATATAGTAGGCAGAAGATCGACTTACGTACAGGGGGAGGAATGCTTCCAACAGTCTGTATACGTGCCTTTCCTGAGAGGCCAGGATTAGACTGCGACGCACCACTGGGGATTTACTGTAACCCTTGGAGCTTCATATTGACGATGAAACACAGAAATTGCATCGGGACTGAATATAGGAAGCACAATGCCGACTTTCGTTCAGGGGGAGCTATTCTTCAAACAGTCTGTATCCCTGCCTTTCCTGAGAGGCCAGTATTAGATTGCGACGCACCACTGGGTGTTTACTGTAACCCTTGGAGCTTCATATTGACTATGAAACACAGAAATTGCATCGGGATTGAATATAGTAGGCACAATGCCGACTTACGACCAGGGGGAGTAATGCTTCAAACAGTCTGTATATGTGCCGTTACTGAGAGGCCAGTATTAGATTGCGACGCACCACTGGGAGTTTGCTGTAACCCTAGGAGCTTCATATTGACGATGAAACACAGAAATTGCATCGGGATTGAATATAGTAGGCAGAAGGCCGACTTACGTACAGGGGGAGGAATGCTTCAAACAGTCTGTATATGTGCCGTTACTGAGAGGCCAGTATTAGATTGCGACGCACCACTGGGAGTTTACTGTAACCCTTGGAGCTTCATATTGACGATGAAACACAAAAGTTGCATCGAGATTGAATACAGTAGGCAGAAGGCCAACTTACGTCCAGGGGGAGGAATGCACAAACAGTCTGTATATGTGCCGTTACTGAGTGGCCAGTATTAAATTGCGACGCACCACTGTGTGTTTACTGTAACCCTTGGAGCTTCAAATTGACGAAGAAACACAGAAATTGCATCGGGATTGAAAATAGTAGGCACAATGCCGACTTACGTCCAGGGGGAGCAATGCTTCAAACAGTCAGTATACGTGCCTTTCCTGAGAGGCCAGTATTAGACTGCGACGCACCACTGGGAGTTTACTGTAACCCTTGGAGCTTCATATTGACGATGAAACACAGAAATTGCATCGAGATTGAATATAGTAGGCACAATGCTGACTTACATCCAGGGGGAGTAATGCTTCAAACAGTCTGTATATGTGCCGTTACTGAGAGGCCAGTATTAGATTGCGACGCACCACTTGGAGTTTACTGTAACCCTTGGAGCTTCATATTGACGATGAAACACAGTAATTGCATCGGGATTGAATATAGTAGGTACAATGCCGACTTACGTCCAGGGGGAGCAATGCTTCGAACAGTCTGTATACGTTCCTTTCCTGAGAGGCCAGTATTAGATTGGGACGCACCACTGGGTGTTTACTGTAACCCTTGGAGCTTCATATTGACGATGAAACACAGAAATTGCATCGGGATTGAATATAGTAGGCAGAAGATCGACTTACGTACAGGGGGAGGAATGCTTCAAACAGTCTGTATACGTGCCTTTCCTGAGATGCCAGTATTAGCCTGCGACGCACCACTGGGAATTTACTGTAATCCTTGGAGCTTCATCTTGACGATGAAACAAAGAAATTGCATCGGGATTGAATATAGGAAGCACAATGCCGACTTTCGTTCAGTGGGAGCTATGCTTCAAACAGTCTGTATACGTGCCTTTCCTGAGAGGCCAGTATTAGATTGCGACGCACCACTGGGTGTTTACTGTAACCCTTGGAGCTTCATATTGACTATGAAACACAGAAATTGCATCGGGATTGAATATAGTAGGCACAATGCCGTCTTACGTCCAGGGGGAGCAATGCTTCAAACAGTCAGTATACGTGCCTTTCCTGAGAGGCCAGTATTAGACTGCGACGCACCACTGGGAGTTTACCGTAACCCTTGGAGCTTCATATTGACGATGAAACACAGAAATTGCATCGAGATTGAATATAGTAGGCACAATGCTGACTTACGTCCAGGGGGAGTAATGCTTCAAACAGTCTGTATATGTGCCGTTACTGAGAGGCCAGTATTAGATTGCGACGCACCACTTGGAGTTTACTGTAACACTTGGAGCTTCATATTGACGATGAAACACAGTAATTGCATCGGGATTGAATATAGTAGGTACAATGCCGACTTACGTCCAGGGGGAGCAATGCTTCGAACAGTCTGTATACGTGCCTTTCCTGAGAGGCCAGTATTAGATTGGGACGCACCACTGGGTGTTTACTGTAACCCTTGGAGCTTCATATTGACGATGAAACACAGAAATTGCATCGGGATTGAATATAGTAGGCAGAAGGCCGACTTACGTACAGGGGGAGGAATGCTTCAAACAGTCTGTATATGTGCCGTTACTGAGAGGCCAGTATTAGATTGCGACGCACCACTGGGAGTTTACTGTAACCCTTGGAGCTTCATATTGACGATGAAACACAGAAATTGCATCGGGATTGAATATAGTAGGCAGAAGGCCGACTTACGTACGGGGGGAGGAATGCTTCAAACAGTCTGTATATGTGCCGTTACTGAGAGGCCAGTATTAGATTGCGACGCACCACTGGGAGTTTACTGTAACCCTTGGCGCTTCATATTGACGATGAAACACAGAAATTGCGTCGGGATTGAATATAGTAGGCACAATGCAAACTTACGTCCAGGGGAAGCAATGCTTCGTACAGTTGTATACGTGCCTTTCCTGAGATTCCAGTATTAGATTGCGACGTACCACTGGGTGTTTACTGTAACCCTTGGAGCTACATATTGACGATGAAACACAAAAGTTGCATCGAGATTGAATACAGTAGGCAGAAGGCCAACTTACGTCCAGGGGGAGGAATGCACAAACAGTCTGTATATGTGCCGTTACTGAGTGGCCAGTATTAAATTGCGACGCACCACTGGGTGTTTACTGTAACCCTTGGAGCTTCAAATTGACGAAGAAACACAGAAATTGCATCGGGATTGAAAATAGTAGGCACAATGCCGACTTACGTCCAGGGGGAGCAATGCTTCAAACAGTCAGTATACGTGCCTTTCCTGAGAGGCCAGTATTAGACTGCGACGCACCACTGGGAGTTTACTGTAACCCTTGGAGCTTCATATTGACGATGAAACACAGAAATTGCATCGAGATTGAATATAGTAGGCACAATGCTGACTTACGTCCAGGGGGAGTAATGCTTCAAACAGTCTGTATATGTGCCGTTACTGAGAGGCCAGTATTAGATTGCGACGCACCACTTGGAGTTTACTGTAACCCTTGGAGCTTCATATTGACGATGAAACACAGTAATTGCATCGGGATTGAATATAGTAGGTACAATGCCGGCTTACGGCCAGGGGGAGCAATGCTTCGAACAGTCTGTATACGTGCCTTTCCTGAGAGGCCAGTATTAGATTGCGACGCACCACTGGGAGTTTACTGTAACCCTTGGAGCTTCATATTGACGATGAAACACAGAAATTTCATCGGGATTGAATATAGTAGGCAGAAGGCCGACTTACGTACAGGGGGAGGAATGCTTCAAACAGTCTGTATATGTGCCGTTACTGAGAGGCCAGTATTAGATTGCGACGCACCACTGGGAGTTTACTGTAACCCTTGGAGCTTCATATTGGCGATGAAACACAGAAATTGCATCGGGATTGAAAATAGTAGGCACAATGCCGACTTACGTCCAGGGGGAGCAATGCTTCAAACAGTCAGTATACGTGCCTTTCCTGAGAGGCCAGTATTAGACTGCGACGCACCACTGGGAGTTTACTGTAACCCTTGGAGCTTCATATTGACAATGAAACACAGAAATTGCATCGAGATTGAATATAGTAGGCACAATGCTGACTTACGTCCAGGTGGAGTAATGCTTCAAACAGTCTGTATATGTGCCGTTACTGAGAGGCCAGTATTAGATTGCGACGCACCACTTGGAGTTTACTGTAACCCTTGGAGCTTCATATTGACGATGAAACACAGTAATTGCATCGGGATTGAATATAGTAGGTACAATGCCGACTTACGTCCAGGGGGAGCAATGCTTCGAACAGTCTGTATACGTGCCTTTCCTGAGAGGCCAGTATTAGGTTGGGACGCACCACTGGGTGTTTACTGTAACCCTTGGAGCTTCATATTGACGATGAAACACAGAAATTGCATCGGGATTGAATATAGTAGGCAGAAGATCGACTTACGTACAGGGGG
The DNA here is from genome assembly GCF_023864275.1 of Schistocerca cancellata. Lineage (NCBI taxonomy): Eukaryota > Metazoa > Arthropoda > Insecta > Orthoptera > Acrididae > Schistocerca > Schistocerca cancellata. Next base: position 465,530,269 of record NC_064634.1, on the reverse strand, counting down.
AGGAATGCTTCAAACAGTCTGTATACGTGCCTTTCCTGAGATGCCAGTATTAGCCTGCGACGCACCACTGGGAATTTACTGTAATCCTTGGAGCTTCATCTTGACGATGAAACACAGAAATTGCATCGGGATTGAATATAGGAAGCACAATGCCGACTTTCGTTCAGTGGGAGCTATGCTTCAAACAGTCTGTATACGTGCCTTTCCTGAGAGGCCAGTATTAGACTGCGACGCACCACTGGGAGTTTACTGTAACCCTTGGAGCTTCATATTGACGATGATACAAAGAAATTGCATCGGGATTGAATATAGTAGGCACAATGCCGACTTACGACCAGGGGGAGAAATGCTTCAAACTGTCTGTATATGTGCCGTTACTGAGAGGCCAGTATTAGATTGCGACGCACCACTGGGAGTTTACTGTAACCCTTGGAGCTTCATATTGACGATGAAACACAGAAATTGCATCGGGATTGAATATAGTAGGCAGAAGGCCGACTTACGTACGGGGGGAGGAATGCTTCAAACAGTCTGTATATGTGCCGTTACTGAGAGGCCAGTATTAGATTGCGACGCACCACTGGGAGTTTACTGTAACCCTTGGCGCTTCATATTGACGATGAAACACAGAAATTGCGTCGGGATTGAATATAGTAGGCACAATGCAAACTTACGTCCAGGGGGAGCAATGCTTCGTACAGTTGTATACGTGCCTTTCCTGAGATTCCAGTATTAGATTGCGACGTACCACTGGGTGTTTACTGTAACCCTTGGAGCTACATATTGACGATGAAACACAAAAGTTGCATCGAGATTGAATACAGTAGGCAGAAGGCCAACTTACGTCCAGGGGGAGGAATGCACAAACAGTCTGTATATGTGCCGTTACTGAGTGGCCAGTATTAAATTGCGACGCACCACTGGGTGTTTACTGTAACCCTTGGAGCTTCAAATTGACGAAGAAACACAGAAATTGCATCGGGATTGAAAATAGTAGGCACAATGCCGACTTACGTCCAGGGGGAGCAATGCTTCAAACAGTCAGTATACGTGCCTTTCCTGAGAGGCCAGTATTAGACTGCGACGCACCACTGGGAGTTTACTGTAACCCTTGGAGCTTCATATTGACGATGAAACACAGAAATTGCATCGAGATTGAATATAGTAGGCACAATGCTGACTTACGTCCAGGGGGAGTAATGCTTCAAACAGTCTGTATATGTGCCGTTACTGAGAGGCCAGTATTAGATTGCGACGCACCACTTGGAGTTTACTGTAACCCTTGGAGCTTCATATTGACGATGAAACACAGTAATTGCATCGGGATTGAATATAGTAGGTACAATGCCGACTTACGGCCAGGGGGAGCAATGCTTCGAACAGTCTGTATACGTGCCTTTCCTGAGAGGCCAGTATTAGATTGCGACGCACCACTGGGAGTTTACTGTAACCCTTGGAGCTTCATATTGACGATGAAACACAGAAATTGCATCGGGATTGAATATAGTAGGCAGAAGGCCGACTTACGTACAGGGGGAGGAATGCTTCAAACAGTCTGTATATGTGCCGTTACTGAGAGGCCAGTATTAGATTGCGACGCACCACTGGGAGTTTACTGTAACCCTTGGAGCTTCATATTGGCGATGAAACACAGAAATTGCATCGGGATTGAATATAGTAGGCACAATGCAAACTTACGTCCAGTGGGAGTAATGCTTCAAACAGTCTGTATACGTGCCTTTCCTGAGAGGCCAGTATTAGATTGCGACGTACCACTGGGTGTTTACTGTAACCCTTGGAGCTTCATATTGACGATGAAACACAAAAGTTGCATCGAGATTGAATACAGTAGGCAGAAGGCCAACTTACGTCCAGGGGGAGGAATGCACAAACAGTCTGTATATGTGCCGTTACTGAGTGGCCAGTATTAAATTGCGACGCACCACTGGGTGTTTACTGTAACCCTTGGAGCTTCAAATTGACGAAGAAACACAGAAATTGCATCGGGATTGAAAATAGTAGGCACAATGCCGACTTACGTCCAGGGGGAGCAATGCTTCAAACAGTCAGTATACGTGCCTTTCCTGAGAGGCCAGTATTAGACTGCGACGCACCACTGGGAGTTTACTGTAACCCTTGGAGCTTCATATTGACGATGAAACACAGAAATTGCATCGAGATTGAATATAGTAGGCACAATGCTGACTTACGTCCAGGGGGAGTAATGCTTCAAACATTCTGTATATGTGCCGTTACTGAGAGGCCAGTATTAGATTGCGACGCACCACTTGGAGTTTACTGTAACCCTTGGAGCTTCATATTGACGATGAAACACAGTAATTGCATCGGGATTGAATATAGTAGGTACAATGCCGACTTACGTCCAGGGGGAGCAATGCTTCGAACAGTCTGTATACGTGCCTTTCCTGAGAGGCCAGTATTAGGTTGGGACGCACCACTGGGTGTTTACTGTAACCCTTGGAGCTTCATATTGACGATGAAACACAGAAATTGCATCGGGATTGAATATAGTAGGCAGAAGATCGACTTACGTACAGGGGGAGGAATGCTTCAAACAGTCTGTATACGTGCCTTTCCTGAGATGCCAGTATTAGCCTGCGACGCACCACTGGGAATTTACTGTAATCCTTGGAGCTTCATCTTGACGATGAAACACAGAAATTGCATCGGGATTGAATATAGGAAGCACAATGCCGACTTTCGTTCAGTGGGAGCTATGCTTCAAACAGTCTGTATACGTGCCTTTCCTGAGAGGCCAGAATTAGACTGCGACGCACCACTGGGAGTTTACTGTAACCCTTGGAGCTTCATATTGACGATGATACAAAGAAATTGCATCGGGATTGAATATAGTAGGCACAATGCCGACTTACGACCAGGGGGAGAAATGCTTCAAACTGTCTGTATATGTGCCGTTACTGACAGGCCAGTATTAGATTGCGACCCACCAATGGGAATTTACTGTAACCCTTGGAACTTCATATTGACGAAGAAACACAGAAATTGCATCGGGATTGAATATAGTAGGCAGAAGATCGGCTTACGTACAGGGGGAGCATTGCTTCAAACAATCAGTATACGTGCCTTTCCTGAGGGGCCAGTATTAGACTGCGACGCACCACTGGGAGTTTCCTGTAAACCTTGGAGCTTCATATTGACGATGAAACAAAGATATTGCAAGGGGATTGAATATAGTAGGCACAATGCCGACTTACGTCCAGGGGGAGTAATGCTTCAAACAGTCTGTATATGTGCCGTTACTGAGAGGCCAGTATTAGATTGCGACGCACCACTGGGAGTTTACTGTAACCCTTGGAGCTTCATATTGACTATGAAACACAGAAATTGCATCGGGATTGAATATATTAGGCAGAATGCCGACTTATGTACAGGGGGAGGAATGCTTCAAACAGTCTGTATATGTGCCGTTACTGAGAGGCCAGTATTAGATTGCGACGCACCACTGGGAGTTTACTGTAACCCTTGGAGCTTCATATTGACGATGAAACACAGAAATTGCATCGGGATTGGATATAGTAGGCAGAAGATCGAATTACGTACAGGGGGAGGAATGCTTCCAACAGTCTGTATACGTGCCTTTCCAGAGAGGCCAGTATTAGACTGCGACGCACCACTGGGAGTTTACCGTAACCCTTGGAGCTTCATATAGACGATGAAACACAGAAATTGCATCGAGATTGAATATAGTAGGCACAATGCTGACTTACGTCCAGGGGGAGTAATGCTTCAAACAGTCTGTATATGTGCCGTTACTGAGAGGCCAGTATTAGATTGCGACGCACCACTTGGAGTTTACTGTAACCCTTGGAGCTTCATATTGACGATGAAACACAGTAATTGCATCGGGATTGAATATAGTAGGTACAATGCCGACCTACGTCCAGGGGGAGCAATGCTTCGAACAGTCTGTATACGTGCCTTTCCTGAGAGGCCAGTATTAGATTGGGACGCACCACTGGGTGTTTACTGTAACCCTTGGAGCTTCATATTGACGATGAAACACAGAAATTGCATCGGGATTGAATACAGTAGGCAGAAGGCCGACTTACGTACAGGGGGAGGAATGCTTCAAACAGTCTGTATATGTGCCGTTACTGAGAGGCCAGTATTAGATTGCGACGCACCACTGGGAGTTTACTGTAACCCTTGGAGCTTCATATTGACGATGAAACACAGAAATTGCATCGGGATTGAATATAGTAGGCAGAAGGCCGACTTACGTACGGGGGGAGGAATGCTTCAAACAGTCTGTATATGTGCCGTTACTGAGAGGCCAGTATCAGATTGCGACGCACCACTGGGAGTTTACTGTAACCCTTGGCGCTTCATATTGACGATGAAACACAGAAATTGCGTCGGGATTGAATATAGTAGGCACAATGCAAACGTACGTCCAGGGGGAGCAATGCTTCGTACAGTTGTATACGTGCCTTTCCTGAGATTCCAGTATTAGATTGCGACGTACCACTGGGTGTTTACTGTAACCCTTGGAGCTACATATTGACGATGAAACACAAAAGTTGCATCGAGATTGAATACAGTAGGCAGAAGGCCAACTTACGTCCAGGGGGAGGAATGCACAAACAGTCTGTAAATGTGCCGTTACTGAGTGGCCAGTATTAAATTGCGACGCACCACTGGGTGTTTACTGTAACCCTTGGAGCTTCAAATTGACGAAGAAACACAGAAATTGCATCGGGATTGAAAATAGTAGGCACAATGCCGACTTACGTCCAGGGGGAGCAATGCTTCAAACAGTCAGTATACGTGCCTTTCCTGAGAGGCCAGTATTAGACTGCGACGCACCACTGGGAGTTTACTGTAACCCTTGGAGCTTCATATTGACGATGAAACACAGTAATTGCATCGGGATTGAATATAGTAGGTACAATGCCGACTTACGGCCAGGGGGAGCAATGCTTCGAACAGTCTGTATACGTGCCTTTCCTGAGAGGCCAGTATTAGATTGCGACGCACCACTGGGAGTTTACTGTAACCCTTGGAGCTTCATATTGACGATGAAACACAGAAATTGCATCGGGATTGAATATAGTAGGCAGAAGGCCGACTTACGTACAGGGGGAGGAATGCTTCAAACAGTCTGTATATGTGCCGTTACTGAGAGGCCAGTATTAGATTGCGACGCACCACTGGGAGTTTACTGTAACCCTTGGAGCTTCATATTGGCGATGAAACACAGAAATTGCATCGGGATTGAATATAGTAGGCACAATGCAAACTTACGTCCAGTGGGAGTAATGCTTCAAACAGTCTGTATACGTGCCTTTCCTGAGAGGCCAGTATTAGATTGCGACGTACCACTGGGTGTTTACTGTAACCCTTGGAGCTTCATATTGACGATGAAACACAAAAGTTGCATCGAGATTGAATACAGTAGGCAGAAGGCGAACTTACGTCCAGGGGGAGGAATGCACAAACAGTCTGTATATGTGCCGTTACTGAGTGGCCAGTATTAAATTGCGACGCACCACTGGGTGTTTACTGTAACCCTTGGAGCTTCAAATTGACGAAGAAACACAGAAATTGCATCGGGATTGAAAATAGTAGGCACAATGCCGACTTACGTCCAGGGGGAGCAATGCTTCAAACAGTCAGTATACGTGCCTTTCCTGAGAGGCCAGTATTAGACTGCGACGCACCACTGGGAGTTTACTGTAACCCTTGGAGCTTCATATTGACGATGAAACACAGAAATTGCATCGAGATTGAATATAGTAGGCACAATGCTGACTTACGTCCAGGGGGAGTAATGCTTCAAACAGTCTGTATATGTGCCGTTACTGAGAGGCCAGTATTAGATTGCGACGCACCACTTGGAGTTTACTGTAACCCTTGGAGCTTCATATTGACGATGAAACACAGTAATTGCATCGGGATTGAATATAGTAGGTACAATGCCGACTTACGTCCAGGGGGAGCAATGCTTCGAACAGTCTGTATACGTGCCTTTCCTGAGAGGCCAGTATTAGGTTGGGACGCACCACTGGGTGTTTACTGTAACCCTTGGAGCTTCATATTGACGATGAAACACAGAAATTGCATCGGGATTGAATATAGTAGGCAGAAGATCGACTTACGTACAGGGGGAGGAATGCTTCAAACAGTCTGTATACGTGCCTTTCCTGAGATGCCAGTATTAGCCTGCGACGCACCACTGGGAATTTACTGTAATCCTTGGAGCTTCATCTTGACGATGAAACACAGAAATTGCATCGGGATTGAATATAGGAAGCACAATGCCGACTTTCGTTCAGTGGGAGCTATGCTTCAAACAGTCTGTATACGTGCCTTTCCTGAGAGGCCAGAATTAGACTGCGACGCACCACTGGGAGTTTACTGTAACCCTTGGAGCTTCATATTGACGATGATACAAAGAAATTGCATCGGGATTGAATATAGTAGGCACAATGCCGACATACGACCAGGGGGAGAAATGCTTCAAACTGTCTGTATATGTGCCGTTACTGACAGGCCAGTATTAGATTGCGACCCACCAATGGGAATTGACTGTAACCCTTGGAACTTCATATTGACGAAGAAACACAGAAATTGCATCGGGATTGAATATAGTAGGCAGAAGATCGGCTTACGTACAGGGGGAGCATTGCTTCAAACAATCAGTATACGTGCCTTTCCTGAGAGGCCAGTATTAGACTGCGACGCACCACTGGGAGTTTCCTGTAACCCTTGGAGCTTCATATTGACGATGAAACAAAGATATTGCAAGGGGATTGAATATAGTAGGCACAATGCCGACTTACGTCCAGGGGGAGTAATGCTTCAAACAGTCTGTATATGTGCCGTTACTGAGAGGCCTGTATTAGATTGCGACGCACCACTGGGAGTTTACTGTAACCCTTGGAGCTTCATATTGACTATGAAACACAGAAATTGCATCGGGATTGAATATAGTAGTCAGAATGCCGACTTACGTACAGGGGGAGGAATCCTTCAAACAGTCTGTATATGTGCCGTTACTGAGAGGCCAGTATTAGATTGCGACGCACCACTGGGAGTTTACTGTAACCCTTGGAGCTTCATATTGACGATGAAACACAGAAATTGCATCGGGATTGGATATAGTAGGCAGAAGATCGACTTACGTACAGGGGGAGGAATGCTTCCAACAGTCTGTATACGTGCCTTTCCAGAGAGGCCAGTGTTAGACTGCGACGCACCACTGGGGATTTACTTTAACCCTTGGAGCTTCATATTGACGATGAAACACAGAAATTGCATCGGGACTGAATATAGGAAGCACAATGCCGACTTTCGTTCAGGGGGGCTATGCTTCAAACAGTCTGTATCCGTGCCTTTCCTGAGAGGCCGGTGTTAGATTGCGACGCACCACTGGGTGTTTACAGTAACCCTTGGAGCTTCATATTGACTATGAAACCCAGAAATTGCATCGGGATTGAATATAGTAGGCAGAAGGCCGACTTACGTACGGGGGGAGGAATGCTTCGTACAGTTGTATACGTGCCTTTCCTGAGATTCCAGTATTAGATTGCGACGCACCACTGGGTGTTTACTGTAACCCTTGGAGCTTCATATTGACGATGAAACACAGAAATTGCATCGGGGTGAATATAGTAGGCACAATGCCGACTTACGTCCAGGGGGAGTAATGCTTCAAACAGTCTGTATACGTGCCTTTCCTGAGAGGCCAGTATTAGACTGCGACGCACCACTGGGAGTTTACTGTAACCCTTGGAGCTTCATATTGACTATGAAACACAGAAATTGCATCGGGATTGAATATAGTAGGCAGATGGCCGACTTACGTACAGGGGGAGGTATGCTTCAAACAGTCTGTATATGTGCCGTTACTGAGTGGCCAGTATTAGATTGCAACGCACCACTGGGAGTTTACTGTAACCCTTGGAGCTTCATATTGACGATGAAACACAGAAATTGCATTGGGATTGAATATAGTAGGCACAATGAAAACTTACGTGCAGGGGGAGCAATGCTTCATACAGTTGTATACGTGCCTTTCCTGAGATTCCAGTATTAGATTGCGACGCACTACTGGGTGTTTACTGTAACCCTTGGAGCTTCATATTGACGATGAAACACAGAAATTTCATCGGGATTGAATGTAGTAGGCACAATGCCGACTTACGTCCAGGGGGAGTAATGCTTCAAACACTCTGTATATGTGCCGTTACTGAGAGGCCAGTATTAGATTGCGACGCACCACTGGGAGGTTACTGTAACCCTTGGAGCTTCATATTGACGATGAAACACAGAAATTGCATCGGGATTGAATATAGTAGGCAGAAGATCGGCTTACGTACATGGGGAGCATTGATTCAAACAGTCAGTATACGTGCCTTTCCTGAGAGGCCAGTATTAGACTGCGACGCACCACTGGGAGTTTCCTGTAACCCTTGGAGCTTCATATTGACGATGAAACAAAGAAATTGCATCGGGATTGAATATAGTAGGCACAATGCCGACTTACGTCCAGGGGGAGTAATGCTTCAAACAGTCTGAATATGTGCCGTTACTGAGAGGCCAGTATTAGATTGCGACGCACCAATGGGAGTTTACTGTAACCCTTGGAGCTTCATATTGACTATGAAACACAGAAATTGCATCTGGATTAAATATAGTAGGCACAATGCCGACTTAGGCCCAGGGGGAGCAATGCTTCAAACAGTCTGTATACGTGCCTTTCCTGAGAGGCCAGTATTAGACTGTGACGCACCACTGGGAACTTACTGTAACCCTTGGAGCTTCATATTAACGATAAAACAAAGATATTGCATCGGGATTGAATATAGTAGGCACAATGCCGACTTACGTCCAGAGGGAGTAATGCTTCAAACAGTCTGTATATGTGATGTTACTGAGAGGCCAGTATTACATTGCGACGCACCACTGGGAGTTTATTGTAACCCTATGAGCTTCATATTGACTATGAAACACGGAAATTGCATCGGGATTGAATATAGTAGGCAGAAGGCCGACTTACGTACTGGGGGAGGAATGCTTCAAACAGTCTGTATATGTGCCGTTACTGAGAGGCCAGTATTAGATTGCGACGCACCACTGGGTGTTTACTGTAACCCTTGGAGCTTCATATTGAGAAAAAAAGACAGAAATTGCATCGGGATTGAATATAGTAGGCACAATGCCGACTTACGTCCAGTGGGAGTAATGCTTCAAACAGTCTGTATATGTGCCGTTACTGAGAGGTCAGTATTAGATTGCGACGCACCACTGGGTGTTTACTGTAACCCTTGGAGCTTCATATTGACGATGAAACACAGAAAGTGCATCGGGATTGAATATAGTAGGCACAATGCCGACTTACGTCCAGGGGGAGCAATGCTTCAAACAGTCTGTATACGTGCTTTTCCTGAGAGGCCAGTATTAGATTGCGACGCACCACTGGGAATTTACTGTAACCCTTGGAGCTTCATATTGACGATGAAACACAGAAATTGCATCGGGATTGAATATAGTAGGCAGAAGATCGACTTACGTACAGGGGGAGGAATGCTTCAAACAGTCTGTATACGTGCCTTTCCTGAGAGGCCAGTATTAGACTGCGACGCACCACTGGGAATTTACTGTAACCCTTGGAGCTTCATATTGACGATGAAACACAGAAATTGCATCGGGATTGTATATAGGAAGCACAATGCCGACTTCCGTTCAGGGGGAGCTATGCTTCAAACAGTGTGTATCCGTGCCTTTCCTGAGAGGCCAGTGTTAGATTGCGACGCACCACAGGGTGTTTACTGTAACCCTTGGAGCTTCATATGGACGATGAAACACAGAAATTGCATCGGGATTGTATATAGTAAGCACAATGACGACTTAAGTCCAGGGGGAGCAATGCTTCAAAGAGTCTGTGTACGTGCCTTTCCTGAGAGGCCAGTATTAGATTGCGACGCACCACTGGGTGTTTACTGTAACTCTTGGAGCTTCATATTGACTATGAAACACAGAAATTGCATCGGGATTGAATATAGTAGGCAGAAGGCCGACTTACGTACAGGGGGAGGAATGCTTCAAACAGTCTGTATATGTGCCGTTACTGAGAGGCCTGTATTAGATTGCGACGCACCACTGGGTGTTTACTGTAACCCTTGGAGCTTCATATTGAGAAAAAAAGACAGAAATTGCATTGGGATTGAATATAGTAGGCACAATGCCGGCTTACGTCCAATGGGAGTAATGCTTCAAACAGTCTGTATATGTGCCGTTACTGAGAGGTCAGTATTAGATTGCGACGCACCACTGGGTGTTTACTGTAACCCTTGGAGCTTCATATTGACGATGAAACACAGAAAGTGCATCGGGATTGAATATAGTAGGCACAATGCTGACTTACGTCCAGGGGGAGCAATGCTTCAAACAGTCTGTATACGTGCCTTTCCTGAGAGGCCAGTATTAGATTGCGACGCACCACTGGGAATTTACTGTAACCCTTGGAGCTTCATATTGACGATGAAACACAGAAATTGCATCAGGATTGAATATAGTATGTACAATGCCGACTTACGTCCAGGGGTAGCAATGCTTCATACAGTCTGTATACGTGCCTTTCCTGAGAGGCCAGTATTTAATTGCGACGCAGCACTGGCTGTTTACTGTAACCCTTGGAGCTTCATATTGACGATGAAACACAGAAATTGCATTGGGATTGAATATAGTAGGCAGAAGATCGGCTTACGTACAGGGGGAGCATTGCTTCAAACAGTCAGTTTACGTGCCTTTCCTGAGAGGCCAGTATTAGACTGCGACGCACCACTGGGAATTTCCTGTAACCCTTGGAGCATCATATTGACGATGAAACAAAGAAATTGCATCGGGATTGAATATAGTAGGCACAATGCCGATTTACGTCCAGGGGGAGTAATGCTTCAAACAGTCTGTATATGTGCCGTTACTGAGAGGCCAGTATTAGATTGCGACGCACCAATGGGAGTTTACTGTAACCCTTGGAGCTTCATATTGACTATGAAACACAGAAATTGCATCGGGATTAAATATAGTAGGCACAATGCCGACTTAGGCCCAGGGGGAGCAATGCTTCAAACAGTCTGTATACGTGCCTTTCCTGAGAGGCCAGTATTAGACTGTGACGCACCACTGGGAACTTACTGTAACCCTTGGAGCTTCATATTAACGATAAAACAAAGAAATTGCATCGGGATTGAATATGGAAGGCACAATGCCGACTTACGTCCAGAGGGAGTAATGCTTCAAACAGTCTGTATATGTGCCGTTACTGAGAGGCCAGTATTAGATTGCGACGCACCACTGGGAGTTTACTGTAACCCTATGAGCTTCATATTGACTATGAAACACGGAAATTGCATCGGGATTGAATATAGTAGGCAGAAAGCCGACTTACGTACAGGGGGAGGAATGCTTCAAACAGTCTGTATATGTGCCGTTACTGAGAGGCCAGTATTAGATTGCGCCGCACCACTGGGTGTTTACTGTAACCCTTGGAGCTTCATATTGAGAAAAAAAGACAGAAATTGCATCGGGATTGAATATAGTAGGCACAATGCCGACTTACGTCCAGTGGGAGTAATGCTTCAAACAGTCTGTATATGTGCCGTTACTGAGAGGTCAGTATTAGATTGCGACGCACCACTGGGTGTTTACTGTAACCCTTGGAGCTTCATATTGACGATGAAACACAGAAAGTGCATCGGGATTGAATATAGTAGGCACAATGCCGACTTACGTCCAGGGGGAGCAATGCTTCAAACAGTCTGTATACGTGCCTTTCCTGAGAGGCCAGTATTAGATTGCGACGCACCACTGGGAATTTACTGTAACCCTTGGAGCTTCATATTGACGATGAAACACAGAAATTGCATCGGGATTGAATATAGTATGTACAATGCCGGCTTACGTCCAGGGGGAGCAATGCTTCATACAGTCTGTATACGTGCCTTTCCTGAGAGGCCAGTATTTAATTGCGACGCAGCACTGGCTGTTTACTGTAACCCTTGGAGCTTCATATTGACGATGAAACACAGAAATTTCATCGGGATTGAATATAATAGGCACAATGCCGACTTACGTCCAGGGGGAGTAATGCTTCAAACACTCTGTATATGTGCTGTTACGGGGAGGCCAGTATTAGATTGCGACGCACCACTGGGAGTTTACTGTAAACCTTGGAACTTCATATTGACGATGAAACACAGAAATTGTATCGGGATTGAATATAGTATGTACAATGCCGACTTACGTCCAGGGGGAGCAATGCTTCATACAGTCTGTATACGTGCCTTTCCTGAGAGGCCAGTATTTAATTGCGACGCAGCACTGGCTGTTTACTGTAACCCTTGGAGCTCCATATTGAAGATGAAACACAGAAATTGCATCGGGATTGAATATAGTAGGCAGAAGATCGACTTACGTACAGGGGGAGGAATGCTTCAAACAGTCTGTATACGTGCCTTTCCTGAGAGGCCAGAATTAGACTGCGACGCACCACTGGGAATTTACTGTAACCCTTGGAGCTTCATATTGACGATGAAACACAGAAATTGCATCGGGATTGTATATAGGAAGCACAATGCCGACTTCCGTTCAGAGAGAGCTATGCTTCAAACAGTCTGTATCCGTGCCTTTCCTGAGAGGCCAGTGTTAGATTGCGACGCACCACTGGGTGTTTACTGTAACCCTTGGAGCTTCATATTGACTATGAAACACAGAAATTGCATCGGTGTTGAATATAGTAGGCACAATGCCGACTTACGTCCAGGGGGAGCAATGCTTCAAACAGTCTGTATACGTGCCTTTCCTGAGAGGCCAGTATTAGACTGCGACGCACCACTGGGAGTTTACTGTAACCCTATGAGCTTCATATTGACTATGAAACACAGAAATTGCATCGGGATTGAATATAGTAGGCAGAAGGCCGACTTACGTACAGGGGGAGGAATGCTTCAAACAGTCTGTATATGTGCCGTTACTGAGAGGCCAGTATTAGATTGCGACGCACCACTGGGTGTTTACTGTAACCCTTGGACCTTCATATTGAGAAAAAAAGACAGAAAATGCATTGGGATTGAATATAGTAGGCACAATACCGGCTTACGTCCAGTGGGAGTAATGCTTCAAACAGTCTGTATATGTGCCGTTACTGAGAGGTCAGTATTAGATTGCGACGCAGCACTGGCTGTTTACTGTAACCCTTGGAGCTTCATATTGACGATGAAACACAGAAATTGCATCGGGATTGAATATAGTAGACACAATGCCGACTTACGTCCAGGGGGAGTAATGCTTTAAACAGTCTGTATACGTGCCGTTACAGAGAGGCCAGCATTTAATTGCGACGCAGCACTGGCTGTTTACTGTAACCCTTGGAGCTTCATATTGACGATGAAACACAGAAATTGCATCGGGATTGAATATAGTAGGCAGAAGATCGACTTACGTACAGGGGGAGGAATGCTTCAGACAGTCTGTATACGTGCCTTTCCTGAGAGGCCAGTATTAGGCTGCGACGCACCGTTGGGAATTTACTCTAATCCTTGGAGCTTCATATTGACGATGAAACACAGAAATTGCATCGGGATTGAATATAGTGGGCACAATGCCGACTTACGTCCAGGGGGAGCAATGCTTCAAACAGTCTGTATACGTGCCGTTACTGTGAGGTCAGTATTAGATTGCGACGCGCCACTGGATGTTTACTGTAACCCTTGGAGCTTCATACTGACGATGAAACACAGAAATTGCATCGGGATTGAACATAGTAGGCACAATGCCGACTTACGTCCAGGGGGAGCAATGCTTCATACAGTTGTATACGTGCCTTTCCTGAGATTCCAGTATTAGATTGCGACGCACCACTGGGTGTTTACTGTAACCCTTGGAGCTTCATATTGACGATGAAACACAGAAATTGCATCGGGATTGAATATAGTAGGCGCAATGCCGACTTACGTCCAGGGGGAGTAATGCTGCAAACAGTCTGTATATGTGCCGTTATTGAGAGGCCAGTATTAGATTGCGACGCACCACTGGGTGTTTACTGTAACCCTTGGAGCTTCATACTGACGATGAAACACAGAAATTGCATTTGGATTGAATACAGTAGGCACAATGCCGACTTACGTCCAGGGGGAGCAATGCTTCATTCAGTTGTGTACGTGCCTTTCCTGAGATTCCAGTATTAGATTGCGACGCACCACTGGGTGTTTACTGTAACCCCTGGAGCTTCATATTGACGATGAAACACAGAAATTGCATCGGGATTGAATATAGTAGGCAGAAGATCGTCTTACGTACAGGGGGAGGAATGCTTCAAACAGTCTGTATACGTGCCTTTCCTGAGAGGCCAGTATTAGACAGCGACGCACCACTGGGAATTTACTGTAACCCTTGGAGCTTCATATTGACGATGAAACACAGAAATTGCATCGGGATTGTATATAGGAAGCACAATGCCGACTTCCGTTCTGGGAGAGCTATGCTTCAAACAGTCTGTATCCGTGCCTTTCCTGAGAGGCCAGTGTTAGATTGCGACGCACCACTGGGTGTTTACTGTAACCCTTGGAGCTTCATATTGACTATGAAACACAGAAATTGCATCGGGGTTGAATATAGTAGGCACAATGCCGACTTACGTCCAGGGGGAGCAATGCTTCAAACAGTCTGTATACGTGCCTTTCCTGAGAGGCCAGTATTAGACTGTGACGCACCACTGGGAGTTTACTGTAACCCTATGAGCTTCATATTGACTATGAAACACAGAAATTGCATCGGGATTGAATATAGTAGGCAGAAGGCCGAGTTACGTACAGGGGGAGGAATGCTTCAAACAGTCTGTATATGTGCCGTTACTGAGAGGCCAGTATTAGAATGCGACGCACCACTGGGTGTTTACTGTAACCCTTGGAGCTTCATATTGAGAAAAAAAGACAGAAATTGCATTGGGATTGAATATAGTAGGCACAATGCCGGCTTACGTCCAGTGGGAGTAATGCTTCAAACAGTCTGTATATGTGCCGTTACTGAGAGGTCAGTAATAGATTGCGACGCACCACTGGGTGTTTACTGTAACCCTTGGAGCTTCATATTGACGATGAAACACAGAAAGTGCATCGGGATTGAATATAGTAATCACAATGCCGACTTACGTCCAGGGGGAGCAATGCTTCAAACAGTCTGTATATGTGCCATTACTGAGAGGCCAGCATTAGATTGCGACGCACCACTGGGAGTTTACTGTAACCCTTGGAGCTTCATATTGACGATGAAACACAGAAATGGCATCGGGATTGAATATAGTGGGCACAATTCAAACTTACGTCCAGGGGGAGCAATGCTTCATACAGTTGTAGACGTGCCTTTCCCGAGATTCCAGTATTAGATTGCGACGCACCACTGGGTATTTACTGTAACCCCTGGAGCTTCATATTGACGATGAAACACAGAAATTGCATCGGGATTGAATATCGTAGGCAGAAGGCCAACTTACGTCCAGGGGGAGTAATGCTTCAAACAGTCTGTATACGTGCCTTTCCTGAGAGGCCAGTATTAGATTGCGACGCATCACTGGGTGTTTACTGCCACCCTTGGAGCTTCATATTGACGATGAAACACAGGAATTGCATCGGGATTGAATATAGTAGGCACAATGCCGACTTACGTCCAGGGGGAGCAATGCTTCATACAGTCTGTATACGTGCTGTTATAGAGAGGCCAGTATTAGATTGCGACGCACCACTGGGTGTTTACTGTAACCCTTGGAGCTCATATTGACGATGAAACACAGAAATTGCATCGGGATTGAATATAGTAGGCACAATGCCGACTTACGTCCAGGGGGAGTAATGCTTCAAACAGTCTGTATACGTGCCGTTACAGAGAGGCCAGCATTTAATTGCGACGCAGCACTGGCTGTTTACTGTAACCCTTGGAGCTTCATATTGACGATGAAACACAGAAATTGCATCGGGATTGAATATAGTAGGCAGAAGATCGACTTACGTACAGGGGGAGGAATGCTTCAAACAGTCTGTATACGTGCCTTTCCTGAGAGGCCAGTATTAGACTGCGACGCACCACTGGGAATTTACTGTAATCCTTGGAGCTTCATATTGACGATGAAACACAGAAATTGCATCGGGATTGAATATAGGAAGCACAAAGCCAACTTTCGTTCAGGGGGAGCTATGCTTCAAACAGTCTGTATACGTGCCTTTCCTGAGAGGCCAGTGTTAGATTGCGACGCACCACTGGGTGTTTACTGTAACCCTTGGAAATTCATATTGACGATGAAACACAGCAATTGCATCGGGATTGAATATAGTAGGCACAATGCCGGCTTTCGTTCAGGGGGAGCAATGCTTCAAACAGTCTGTACACGTGCCTTTCCTGAGAGGCCAGTATTAGATTGCGACGCACCACTCGGTGTTTACTGCCACCCTTGGAGCTTCATATTGACGATGAAACACAGAAATTGCATCGGGATTGAATATAGTATGCACAATGCCGACTTTCGTTCAGGGGGAGTAATGCTTCAAACAAACTGTATACGTGCCTTTCCTGAGATTCCAGTATTAGATTGCGACGCACCACTGGGTGTTTACTGTAACCCTTGGAGCTTCATATTGACGATGAAACACAGAAATTGCATCGGGATTGAATATAGTAGGCGCAATGCCGACTTACGTCCAGGGGGAGTAATGCTGCAAACAGTCTGTATATGTGCCGTTATTGAGAGGCCAGTATTAGATTGCGACGCACCACTGGGTGTTTACTGTAACCCTTGGAGCTTCATATTGACGATGAAACACAGAAATTGCATCGGGATTGAATATAGTATGTACAATGCCGGCTTACGTCCAGGGGGAGCAATGCTTCATACAGTCTGTATACGTGCCTTTCCTGAGACGCCAGTATTTAATTGCGACGCAGCACTGGCTGTTTACTGTAACCCTTGGAGCTTCATATTGACGATGAAACACAGAAATTTCATCGGGATTGAATATAATAGGCACAATGCCGACTTACGTCCAGGGGGAGTAATGCTTCAAACACTCTGTATATGTGCTGTTACGGGGAGGCCAGTATTAGATTGCGACGCACCACTGGGAGTTTACTGTAAACCTTGGAGCTTCATATTGACGATGAAACACAGAAATTGTATCGGGATTGAATATAGTATGTACAATGCCGACTTACGTCCAGGGGGAGCAATGCTTCATACAGTCTGTATACGTGCCTTTCCTGAGAGGCCAGTATTTAATTGCGACGCAGCACTGGCTGTTTACTGTAACCCTTGGAGCTTCATATTGAAGATGAAACACAGAAATTGCATCGGGATTGAATATAGTAGGCAGAAGATCGACATACGTACAGGGGGAGGAATGCTTCAAACAGTCTGTATACGTGCCTTTCCTGAGAGGCCAGAATTAGACTGCGACGCACCACTGGGAATTTACTGTAACCCTTGGAGCTTCATATTGACGATGAAACACAGAAATTGCATCGGGATTGTATATAGGAAGCACAATGCCGACTTCCGTTCAGAGAGAGCTATGCTTCAAACAGTCTGTATCCGTGCCTTTCCTGAGAGGCCAGTGTTAGATTGCGACGCACCACTGGGTGTTTACTGTAACCCTTGGAGCTTCATATTGACTATGAAACACAGAAATTGCATCGGTGTTGAATATAGTAGGCACAATGCCGACTTACGTCCAGGGGGAGCAATGCTTCAAACAGTCTGTATACGTGCCTTTCCTGAGAGGCCAGTATTAGACTGCGACGCACCACTGGGAGTTTACTGTAACCCTATGAGCTTCATATTGACTATGAAACACAGAAACTGCATCGGGATTGAATATAGTAGGCAGAAGGCCGACTTACGTACAGGGGGAGGAATGCTTCAAACAGTCTGTATATGTGCCGTTACTGAGAGGCCAGTATTAGATTGCGACGCACCACTGGGTGTTTACTGTAACCCTTGGACCTTCATATTGAGAAAAAAAGACAGAAATTGCATTGGGATTGAATATAGTAGGCACAATGCCGGCTTACGTCCAGTGGGAGTAATGCTTCAAACAGTCTGTATATGTGCCGTTACTGAGAGGTCAGTATTAGATTGCGACGCAGCACTGGCTGTTTACTGTAACCCTTGGAGCTTCATATTGACGATGAAACACAGAAATTGCATCGGGATTGAATATAGTAGACACAATGCCGACTTACGTCCAGGGGGAGTAATGCTTCAAACAGTCTGTATACGTGCCGTTACAGAGAGGCCAGCATTTAATTGCGACGCAGCACTGGCTGTTTACTGTAACCCTTGGAGCTTCATATTGACAATGAAACACAGAAATTGCATCGGGATTGAATATAGTAGGCAGAAGATCGACTTACGTACAGGGGGAGGAATGCTTCAGACAGTCTGTATACGTGCCTCTCCTGAGAGGCCAGTATTAGGCTGCGACGCACCGTTGGGAATTTACTCTAATCCTTGGAGCTTCATATTGACGATGAAACACAGAAATTGCATCGGGATTGAATATAGTGGGCACAATGCCGACTTACGTCCAGGGGGAGCAATGCTTCAAACAGTCTGTATACGTGCCGTTACTGTGAGGTCAGTATTAGATTGCGACGCGCCACTGGATGTTTACTGTAACCCTTGGAGCTTCATACTGACGATGAAACACAGAAATTGCATCGGGATTGAACATAGTAGGCACAATGCCGACTTACGTCCAGGGGGAGCAATGCTTCATACAGTTGTATACGTGCCTTTCCTGAGATTCCAGTATTAGATTGCGACGCACCACTGGGTGTTTACTGTAACCCTTGGAGCTTCATATTGACGATGAAACACAGAAATTGCATCGGGATTGAATATAGTAGGCGCAATGCCGACTTACGTCCAGGGGGAGTAATGCTGCAAACAGTCTGTATATGTGCCGTTATTGAGAGGCCAGTATTAGATTGCGACGCACCACTGGGTGTTTACTGTAACCCTTGGAGCTTCATACTGACGATGAAACACAGAAATTGCATCTGGATTGAATATAGTAGGCACAATGCCGACTTACGTCCAGGGGGAGCAATGCTTCATTCAGTTGTGTACGTGCCTTTCCTGAGATTCCAGTATTAGATTGCGACGCACCACTGGGTGTTTACTGTAACCCCTGGAGCTTCATATTGACGATGAAACACAGAAATTGCATCGGGATTGAATATAGTAGGCAGAAGATCGTCTTACGTACAGGGGGAGGAATGCTTCAAACAGTCTGTATACGTGCCTTTCCTGAGAGGCCAGTATTAGACAGCGACGCACCACTGGGAATTTACTGTAACCCTTGGAGCTTCATATTGACGATGAAACACAGAAATTGCATCGGGATTGTATATAGGAAGCACAATGCCGACTTCCGTTCTGGGAGAGCTATGCTTCAAACAGTCTGTATCTGTGCCTTTCCTGAGAGGCCAGTGTTAGATTGCGACGCACCACTGGGTGTTTACTGTAACCCTTGGTGCTTCATATTGACTATGAAACACAGAAATTGCATCGGGGTTGAATATAGTAGGCACAATGCCGACTTACGTCCAGGGGGTGCAATGCTTCAAACAGTCTGTATACGTGCCTTTCCTGAGAGGCCAGTATTAGACTGTGACGCACCACTGGGAGTTTACTGTAACCCTATGAGCTTCATATTGACTATGAAACACAGAAATTGCATCGGGATTGAATATAGTAGGCAGAAGGCCGAGTTACGTACAGGGGGAGGAATGCTTCAAACAGTCTGTATATGTGCCGTTACTGAGAGGCCAGTATTAGAATGCGACGCACCACTGGGTGTTTACTGTAACCCTTGGAGCTTCATATTGAGAAAAAAAGACAGAAATTGCATTGGGATTGAATATAGTAGGCACAATGCCGGCTTACGTCCAGTGGGAGTAATGCTTCAAACAGTCTGTATATGTGCCGTTACTGAGAAGTCAGTAATAGATTGCGACGCACCACTGGGTGTTTACTGTAACCCTTGGAGCTTCATATTGACGATGAAACACAGAAAGTGCATCGGGATTGAATATAGTAATCACAATGCCGACTTACGTCCAGGGGGAGCAATGCTTCAAACAGTCTGTATATGTGCCATTACTGAGAGGCCAGCATTAGATTGCGACGCACCACTGGGAGTTTACTGTAACCCTTGGAGCTTCATATTGACGATGAAACACAGAAATGGCATCGGGATTGAATATAGTGGGCACAATTCAAACTTACGTCCAGGGGGAGCAATGCTTCATACAGTTGTAGACGTGCCTTTCCCGAGATTCCAGTATTAGATTGCGACGCACCACTGGGTATTTACTGTAACCCCTGGAGCTTCATATTGACGATGAAACACAGAAATTGCATCGGGATTGAATATCGTAGGCAGAAGGCCAACTTACGTCCAGGGGGAGTAATGCTTCAAACAGTCTGTATACGTGCCTTTCCTGAGAGGCCAGTATTAGATTGCGACGCATCACTGGGTGTTTACTGCCACCCTTGGAGCTTCATATTGACGATGAAACACAGGAATTGCATCGGGATTGAATATAGCACAATGCCGACTTACGTCCAGGGGGAGCAATGCTTCATACAGTCTGTATACGTGCCGTTATAGAGAGGCCAGTATTAGATTGCGACGCACCACTGGGTGTTTACTGTAACCCTTGGAGCTCATATTGACGATGAAACACAGAAATTGCATCGGGATTGAATATAGTAGGCACAATGCCGACTTACGTCCAGGGGGAGTAATGCTTCAAACAGTCTGTATACGTGCCGTTACAGAGAGGCCAGCATTTAATTGCGACGCAGCACTGGCTGTTTACTGTAACCCTTGGAGCTTCATATTGACGATGAAACACAGAAATTGCATCGGGATTGAATATAGTAGGCAGAAGATCGACTTACGTACAGGGGGAGGAATGCTTCAAACAGTCTGTATACGTGCCTTTCCTGAGAGGCCAGTATTAGACTGCGACGCACCACTGGGAATTTACTGTAATCCTTGGAAATTCATATTGACGATGAAACACAGAAATTGCATCGGGATTGAATATAGGAAGCACAAAGCCAACTTTCGTTCAGGGGGAGCTATGCTTCAAACAGTCTGTATACGTGCCTTTCCTGAGAGGCCAGTGTTAGATTGCGACGCACCACTGGGTGTTTACTGTAACACTTGGAAATTCATATTGACGATGAAACACAGCAATTGCATCGGGATTGAATATAGTAGGCACAATGCCGGCTTTCGTTCAGGGGGAGCAATGCTTCAAACAGTCAGTACACGTGCCTTTCCTGAGAGGCCAGTATTAGATTGCGACGCACCACTCGGTGTTTACTGCCACCCTTGGAGCTTCATATTGACGATGAAACACAGAAATTGCATCGGGATTGAATATAGTATGCACAATGCCGACTTTCGTTCAGGGGGAGTAATGCTTCAAACAAACTGTATACGTGCCTTTCCTGAGATTCCAGTATTAGATTGCGACGCACCACTGGGTGTTTACTGTAACCCTTGGAGCTTCATATTGACGATGAAATACAGAAATTGCATCGGGATTGAATATAGTAGGCACAATGCCGACTTTCGTTCAGGGGGAGTAATGCTTCAAACAAACTGTATATGTGCCTTTCCTGAGAGGCCAGTATTAGATTGCGACGCACCACTGGGTGTTTACTGTAACCCTTGGAGCTTCATATTGACTATGAAACACAGAAATTGCATCGGGATTGAATATAGTAGGCACAATGCCGACTTTCGTTCAGGGGGAGCAATGCTTCAAACAGTCTGTATACGTGCCTTTCCTGAGAGGCCAGTATTAGACTGCGACGCACCACTGGGAATTTACTGTAACCCTTGGAGCTTCGTATTGACGATGAAACACAGAAATTGCATCGGGATTGAATTTTGGAAGCACAATGCCGACTTTCGTTCAATGGGAGCTATGCTACAAACTGTCTGTATACGTGCCTTTCCTGAGAGGCCAGTATTAGATTGCAACGAACCATTGGCTGTTTACTATAACCCTTGGAAATTCATATTGACGATGAAATACAGAAATTGCATCGGGATTGCATATAGTAGGCACAATGCCGACTTTCGTTCAGGGGGAGCAATGCTTCAAACAGTCTGTATACGTGCCTTTCCTGAGAGGCCAGTTTTAGATTGCGACGCACCACTGGGTGTTTACTGTAACCCTTGGAAATTCATATTGACGATGAAACACAGCAATTGCATCGGGATTGAATATAGTAGGCACAATGCCGACTTTCGTTCAGGGGAACAATGCTTCAAACAGTCTGTATACGTGCCTTTCCTGAGAGGAATGTATTAGATTGCGACGCACCACTCGGTGTTTACTGTAACCCTTGGAGCTTCATATTGACGATGAAACACAGAGATTGCATCGGGATTGAATATAGTAGGCACAATGCCGACTTTCGTTCAGGGGGAGCAATGCTTCAAACAGCCTGTATACGTGCCTTTCCAGAGAGGCCAGTATTAGATTGCGACGCACCACTGGGTGTTTACTGTAACCCGTGATGCTTCATATTGACGATGAAATACAGAAATTGCATCGGGATTGAATATAGTAGGCACAATGCCGACTTACGTGCAGGGGGAGCAATGCTTCAAACAGTCTGTATAGGTGCCTTTCCTGAGAGGCCAGTATTAGACTGCGACGCACCACTGGGAGTTTACTGTAACCCTTGGAGCTTCATATTGACGATGAAACAAAGAAATTCTATCGGGATTGAATATAGTAGGCACAATGACGACTTACGTCCAGGGGGAGTAATGCTTCAAACAGTCTGTATATGTGCCGTTACTGAGAGGCCAGTATTAGATTGCGACGCACCACTGGGAGTTTACTGTAACCCTTGGAGCTTCATGTTGACTATGAAACACAGAAATTGCATCGGGATTGAATATCGTAGACTGAAGGCCGACTTACGTACAGGGGGAGGAATGCTTCAAACAATCTGTATATGTGCCGATACTGAGAGGCTAGTAATAGATTGCGACGCACCACTGGGTTTTTTTTGTAACCCCTGGAGCTTCGTATTGACGATGAAACACAGAAATTGCATCGGGATTGAATATAGTAGGCACAATGCCGACTTACGTCCAGGGGGAGTAATGCTTCAAACAGTCTGTATACGTGCCTTTCCTGAGAGGCCAGTATTAGATTGCGACGCATCACTGGGTGTTTACTGCCACCCTTGGAGCTTCATATTGACGATGAAACACAGAAATTGCATCGGGATTGAATATAGTAGGCACAATGCCGACTTACGTCCAGGGGGAATAATGCTTCAAACAGTCTGTATATGTGCCGTTACTGAGAGACCATTATTAGATTGCGACGCACCAATGGGAGTTTACTGTAACCCTTGGAGCTTCATATTGACTATGAAACACAGAAATAGCATCGGGATTGAATTTAGTAGGCAGAAGATCGACTTACGTACAGGGGGAGGAATGCTTCAAACAGTCTGTATACGTGCCTTTCCTGAGAGGCCAGTATTAGACTGCGACGCACCACTGGGAATTTACTGTAACCCTTGGAGCTTCGTATTTACGATGAAACACAGAAATTGCATCGGGATTGAATATAGGAAGCACAATGCCGACTTTCGTTCAATGGGAGCTATGCTTCAAACAGTCTGTATACGTGCCTTTCCTGAGAGGCCAGTATTAGATTGCAACGCACCACTGGGTGTTTACTGTAACCCTTGGAAATTCATATTGACGATGAAATACAGGAATTGCATCGGGATTGAATATAGTAGGCACAAAGCCGACTTTCGTTCAGGGGGAGCAATGCTTCACACAGTCTGTATACGTGCCGTTACAGAGAGGCCAGTATTAGATTGCGACGCACCACTCGGTGTTTACTGCCACCCTTGGAGCTTCATATTGACGATGAAACACAGAAATTGCATCGGGATTGAATATAGTATGTACAATGCCGACTTACGTCCAGGGGGAGCAATGCTTCAAACAGTCTGTAAACGTGCCTTTCCTGAGAGGCCAGTATTAGATTGCGATGCACCACTGGGTGTTTACTGTAACCCCTGGAGCTTCATATTGACGATGAAACACAGAAATTGCATCGGGATTGAATATAGTAGGCACAATGCCGACTTACGTCCAGGGGGAGTAATGCTTCAAACAGTCTGTACACGTGCATTTCCTGAGAGGCCAGTATTAGATTGCGACGCATCAATGGGTGTTTACTGCCACCCTTGGAGCTTCATATTGACGATGAAATACAGAAATTGCATCGGGATTGAATATAGATGGCACAATGCCGACTTACGTCCAGGGGGAGCATAGCTTCAAACAGTCTGTATACGTGCCGTTACAAAGAGGCCAGTGTTAGATTGCGACGCACCACTGCGTGTTTACTCTAACCCTTGGAGCTTCATATTGACGATGAAACACAGAAATTGCATCGGGATTGAATATAGTAGGCACAATGCCGAATTACGTTCAGGGGGAGCAATGCTTCATACAGTTGAATACGTGCCTTTCCTGAGATTCCAGTATTAGATTGCGACGCACCACTGGGTGTTTACTGTAACCCCTGGAGCTTCATATTGACGATGAAACACAGAAATTGCATCGGGATTGAATATAGTAGCCACAATGCCGACATACGTACAGTGGGAGTAATGCTTCAAACAGTCTGTATACGTGCCGTTACAGAGAGGCCAGTATTAGATTGCGACGCACCACTGGGTGTTTACTATAACCCTTGGAGCTTCATATTGACGATGAAACACAGAAATTGCATCGGGATTGAAAAATGTAGGCAGAAGATCGACTTACGTACAGGGGGAGGAATGCTTCAAACAGCCTGTATACGTGCCTTTCCTGAGAGGCCAGTATTAGACTGCGACGCACCACTGGGAATTTACTGTAACCCTTGGAGCTTCGTATTGACGATGAAACACAGAAATTGCATCGGGATTGAATATAGTAGGCAGAAGATCGACTTACGTACAGGGGGAGGAATGCTTCAAACAGTCTGTATACGTGCCTTTCCTGAGAGGCCAGTATTAGACTGCGACGCACCACTGGGAATTTACTGTAACCCTTGGAGCTTCGTATTGACGATGAAACACAGAAATTGCATCGGGATTGAATATAGGAAGCACAATGCCGAATTTCGTTCAATAGGAGCTATGCTTCAAATAGTCTGTATACGTGCCTTTCATGAGAGGCCAGTATTAGATTGCAACGCACCACTGGGTGTTTACTGTAACCCTTGGAAATTCATATTGACGATGAAATACAGATATTGCATCGGGATTGAATATAGTAGGCACAATGCCGACTTTCGTTCAGGGGGAGCAATGCTTCAAACAGTCTGTATACGTGCCTTTCCTGAGAGGCCAGTATTAGATTGCGACGCACCACTCGGTGTTTACTGCCACCCTTGGAGCTTCATATTGACGATGAAATACAGAAATTGCATCGGGATTGAATATAGTATGTACAATGCCGACTTACGTCCAGGGGGAGCAATGCTTCAAACAGTCTGTAAACGTGCCTTTCCTGAGAGGCCAGTATTTAATTGCGACGCAGCACTGGCTGATTACTGTAACCCTTGGAGCTTCATATTGACGATGAAACACAGAAATTGCATCGGGATTGAATATAGTAGGCACAATGCCGACTTACGTCCAGGGGAAGCAATGCTTGATACAGTTGTATATGTGCCTTTCCTGAGAAGCCAGTATTAGATTGCGACGCACCACTCGAAGTTTACTGCCACCCTTGGAGCTTCATATTGACGATGAAACACAGAAATTGCATCGGGATTGAATATATTAGGCACAATGCCGACTTACGTCCATGGGGAGCAATGCTTCATACAGTTGTATACGTGCCTTTCCTGAGATTCCAGTATTAGATTGCGACGCACCACTGGGTGTTTACTGTAACCCTTGGAGATTCATATTGACGATGAAACACAGAAATTGCATCGGGATTGAATATAGTAGGCACAATGCCGACTTTCGTTCAGGGGGAGTAATGCTTCAAACAGTCTGTATACGTGCCTTTCCTGAGAGGCCAGTATTAGATTGCGACGCACCACTGGGTGTTTACTGTAACCCTTGGAGCTTCATATTGACGATGAAACACAGAAATTGCATCGGGATTCAATATAGTAAGCACAATGCCGACTTACGTCCAGGGGGAGGAACGCTTCAAACAGTCTGTATATGTGCCGTTACTGAGAGGCGAGTATTAGATTGCGACGCACCACTGGGTGTTTACTGTAACACTTGGAGCTTCATATTGACGAGGAAACACAAAAATTGCATCGGGATTGAATATAGTAGGCACAATGCCAACTTACGTCCAGGGGGAGTAATGCTTCAAACAGTCTGTATATGTGCCGTTACTGAGAGGCCAGTATTAGATTGCGACGCACCACTGGGTGTTTACTGTAACCCTTGGAGCTTCATATTGACGATGAAACACAGAAATTGCATCGGGATTGAATATAGAAGGCAGAAGGCCGACTTACGTCCAGGGGGACAAATGCTTCAAACAGTCTGTATAGGCGCCGTTACTGAGAGGCCAGTATTAGATTGCGACGCACAACTAGGTGTTTACTGTAACCCCATGGAGCTTCATATTGACGATGAAACACAGAAATTGCATCGGGATTGAATATAGTAGGCAGAAAGCCGACTTACGTCCAGGGGGAGCAATGCTTCAAACAGTCTGTATACGTGCCCTTCATGAGAGGCCAGTATTAGACTGCGACGCACCACTGGGAGTTTACTGTCACCCTTGGAGCTTCATATTGACGATGAAACACAGAAATTGCATCGGGATTGAATGTAGTAGGCAAAATGCCGACTTACGTCCAGGGGGAGTAATGCTTCAAACAGTCTCTATATATGCCGTTACTGAGAGGCCAGTATTAGATTGCGACGCACCACTGGGTGTTTACTGTAACCCTTATAGCTTCATACTGACTATAAAACACAGAAATTGCATCGGGATTGAATATAGTAGGCACAATGCCGACTTACGTCCAGGGGGAGCAATTCTTCATACAGTTGTATACGTGCCGTTACAGAGAGGCCAGTATTAGATTGCGACGCACCACTGGGTGTTTACTGTAACCCTTGGAGCTCCATATTGACGATGAAACACAGAGATTGCATCGGAATTGAATATAGTAGGCACAATGCCGACTTACGTCCAGGGGGAGGAATGCTTCAAACAGTCTGTATATGTGCCGTTACTGAGAGGCGAGTATTAGATTGCGACGCACCACTGGGTGTTTACTGTAACCCTTGGAGCTTCATATTGACGATGAAACACAGAAATTGCATTGGGATTGAATATAGTAGGCACAATGCCGACTTACGTTCAGGGGGAGCAATGCTTCAAACAATCTGTATACGTGCCTTTCCTGAGAGGCCAGTATTAGATTGCGACGAAACCACTGGGTGTTTACTGTAACCCTTGGAGCTTCATATTGAGAATGAAACACGGAAATTGCATCGAGATTGAATATAGTAGGCACAATGCCGACTTACGTCCAGGGGGAGTAATGCTTCAAACAGTCTGTATATGTGCCGTTACTGAGAGGCCAGTATTAGATTGCGACGCAGCACTGGCTGTTTACTGTAACCCTTGGACCTTCATATTGACGATGAAACACAGATATTGCATCGGGATTGAATATTGTAGGCACAATGCAGACTTTCGTTCAGGGGGAGCAATGCTTCAAACAGTCTGTATACGTGCCTTTCCTGAGAGGCCAGTATTAGATCGCGACGCACCACTGGGTGTTTACTGTAACCCTTGGAGCTTCATATTGACGATGAAACACAGAAATTGCATCGGGATTGAATATAGTAGTCACAATGCCGACTTACGTCCAGGGGGAGCAATGCTTCAAACAGTCTGTATACGTGCCTTTCCTGAGAGGCCAGTATTAGATTGCAACGCACCACTCGGTGTTTACTGTAACCCTTGGAGCTTCATATTGACGATGAAACACAGAAATTCCATCGGGATTGGATATAGTAGGCACAATGCCTACTTTCGTTCAGGGGGAGCAATGCTTCAAACAGTCTGTATACGTGCCTTTCCTGAGAGGCCAGTATTAGATTGCGACGCACCACTCGAAGTTTACTGCCACACTTGGAGCTTCATATTGACGATGAAACACAGAAATTGCATCGGGATTGAATATAGTAGGCACAATGCCGACTTACGTTAAATGGGAGCTATGCTTCAAACAGTCTGTATACGTGCCTTTCCTGTGAGGCCAGTGTTAGATTGCGACGCACCACTGGGTGTTTACTGTAATCCTTGGAAATTCATATTGACGATGAAACACAGAAATTGCATCGGGATTGAATATAGTAGGCACAATGCCGACTTTCGTTCAGGGGGAGCAATGCTTCAAACAGTCTGTATACGTGCCCTTAATGAGAGGCCAGTATTAAATTGCGACGCATCACAGGGTGTTTACTGTAACACTTGGAGCTTCATATTGACGAGAAAACACAAAAATTGCATCGGGATTGAATATAGTAGGCACAATACCGACTTACGTCCAGGGGGAGTAATGCTTCAAACAGTCTGTATTTGTGCCGTTACTGAGAGGCCAGTATTAGATTGCGACGCAGCACTGGCTGTTTACTGTAACCCTTGGACCTTCATATTGACGATGAAACACAGAAATTGCATCGGGATTGAATATTGTAGGCACAATGCAGACTTTCGTTCAGGGGGGGCAATGCTTCAAACAGTCTGTATACGTGCCTTTCCTGAGAGGCCAGTATTAGATTGCGACGCGCCACTGGGTGTTTACTATAACCCTTGGAGCTTCATATTGACGATGAAACACAGAAATTGCATCGGGATCGAATATAGTAGGCACAATGCCGACTTACGTCCAGGGGGAGCAATGCTTCAAACAGTCTGTATACGTGCCTTTCCTGAGAGGCCAGTATTAGATTGCGAAGCACCACTCGGTGTTTACTGTAACCCTTGGAGCTTCATATTGACGATGAAACACAGAAATTGCATCGGGATTGAATATAGTAGGCACAATGCCGACTTTCGTTCAGGGGGAGCAATGCTTCAAACAGTCTGTATACGTGCCTTCCCTGAAAGGCCAGTATTAGATTGCGACGCACCACTCGAAGTTTACTGCCACCCTTGGAGCTTCATATTGACGATGAAACACAGAAATTGCATCGGGATTGAATATAGTAGGCACAATGCCGACTTACGTCCATGGGGAGCAATGCTTCATACAGTTGTATACGTGCCTTTCCTGAGATTCCAGTATTAGATTGCGACGCACCACTGGGTGTTTACTGTAACCCTTGGAGATTCATATTTACGATGAAACACAGAAATTGCATCGGGATTGAATATAGTAGGCACAATGCCGACTTTCGTTCAGGGGGAGTAATGCTTCAAACAGTCTGTATACGTGCCTTTCCAGAGAGGCCAGTATTAGATAGCAACGCACCACTGGGTGTTTACTGTAACCCTTGGAGCTTCATATTGACGATGAAACACAGAAATTGCATCGGGATTGAATATAGTAAGCACAATGCAGACTTACGTCCACGGGTAGGAACGCTTCAAACAGTCTGTATATGTGCCGTTACTGAGAGGCGAGTATTAGATTGCGACGCACCACTGGGTGTTTACTGTAACCCTTGGAGCTTCATATTGACGATGAAACACAGAAATTGCATCGAGATTGAATATAGTAGGCACAATGCCGACTTACGTCCAGGGGGAGTAATGCTTCAAACAGTCTGTATATGTGCCGTTACTGAGAGGCCAGTATTAGATTGCGACGCAGCACTGGCTGTTCACTGTAACCCTTGGACCTTCATATTGACGATGAAACACAGAAATTGCATCGGGATTGAATATTGTAGGCACAATGCACACTTTCGTTCAGGGGGAGCAATGCTTCAAACAGTCTGTATACGTGCCTTTCCTGAGAAGCCAGTATTAGATTGAGACGCACCACTCGGTGTTTACTGTAACCCTTGGAGCTTCATATTGACGATGAAACACAGAAATTGCATCGGGATTGAATATAGTAGGCACAATGCCGACTTTTGTTCAGGGGGAGCAATGCTTCAAACAGTCTGTATACGTGCCTTTCCTGAGAGGCCAGTATTAGATTGCGACGCACCACTCGAAGTTTACTGCCACCCTTGGAGCTTCATATTGACGATGAAACACAGAAATTGCATCGGGATTTAGTATATTAAGCACAATGCCGACTTACGTCCATGGGGAGCAATGCTTCAAACAGTTGTATACGTGACTTTCCTGAGATTCCAGTATTAGATTGCGACGCACCACTGGGTGTTTACTGTAACCCTTGTATTTTCATATTGACGATGAAACACAGAAATTGCATCGGGATTGAATATAGTAGGCACAATGCCGACTTTCGTTCAGGGGGAGTAATGCTTCAAACAGTCTGTATACGTGTCTTTCCTGAGAGGCCAGTATTAGATTGCGACGCACCACTGGGTGTTTACTGTAACCCTTGGAGCTTCATTTTGACGATGAAACACAGAAATTGCATCGGGATTGAATATAGTAGGCACAATGCCGACTTACGTCCAGGGGGAGCAATGCTTCAAACAGTCTGTATACGTGCCTTTCCTGAGAGGCCAGTATTAGATTGCGACGCTCCACTGGGTGTTTACTGTAACACTTGGAGCTTCATATTGACGAGGAAACACAAAAATTGCATCGGGATTGAATATAGTAGGCACAATGCCGACTTAGGTCCAGGGGGATTAATGCTTCAAACAGTCTGTATATGTGCCGTTACTGAGAGGCCAGTATTAGATTGCGACGCAGCACTGGCTGTTTACTGTAACCCTTGGACCTTCATATTGACGATGAAACACAGAATTTGCACCGGGATTGAATATTGTAGGCACAATGCAGACTTTCGTTCAGGGGGAGCAATGCTTCAAACAGTCTGTATACGTGCCTTTCCTGAGAGGCCAGTATTAGATTGCGACGCGCCACTGGGTGTTTACTGTAACCCTTGGAGCTTCATATTGACGACGAAACACAGAAATTGCATCGGGATCGAATATAGTACTAACAATGCAGACTTACGTCCAGGGGGAGCAATGCTTCAAGCAGTCTGTATACGTGCCTTTCCTGAGAGGCCAGTATTAGATTGCGACGCACCACTCGGTGTTTACTGTAACCCTTGGAGCTTCATATTGACGATGAAACACAGAAATTGCATCGGGATTGAATATAGTAGGCACAATGCCGACTTTCGTTCAGGGGGAGCAATGCTTCAAACAGTCTGTATACGTGCCTTTCCTGAGAGGCCAGTATTAGATTGCGACGCACCACTCGAAGTTTACTGCCACCCTTGGAGCTTCATATTGACGATGAAACACAGAAATTGCATCGAGATTGAATATAGTAGGCACAATACCGACTTACGTCCATGGGGAGCAATGCTTCATACAGTTGTATACGTGCCTTTCCTGAGATTCCAGTATTAGATTGCGACGCACCACTGGGTGTTTACTGTAACCCTTGGAGATTCATATTGACGATGAAACACAGAAATTGCATCGGGATTGAATATAGTAGGCACAATGCCGACTTTCGTTCAGGGGGAGCATTGCTTCAAACAGTCTGTATACGTGCCATTACTCAGAGGCCAGTATTAGATTGCGACGCTCCACTGGGTTTTTACTGTAACCCTTGGAGCTTCATATTGACGATGAAACACAGAAATAGCATCGGGATTGATTATAGTAAGCACAATGGCGACTTACCTCCAGGGGGAGGAACGCCTCAAACAGTCTGTATATGTGCCGTTACTGAGAGGCGAGTATTAGATTGCGACGCACCACTGGGTGTTTACTGTAACCCTTGGAGCTTCATATTGACGATGAAACGAAGAAATTGCATCGGGATTGAATATAGTAGGCACAATGCCGACTTACGTCCAGGGGGAGCAATGCTTCAAACAGTCTGTATACGTGCCTTTCCTGAGAGGCCAGTATTAGATTGCGACGCACCACTGGGTGTTTACTGTAACCCTTGGAGCTTCATATTGACTATGAAACACAGAAATTGCATCGGGATTGAATATAGTAGGCAGAAGGTTGACTTACGTACAGGGGGAGGAATGCTTCAAACAGTCTGTATATGTGCCGCTACTGAGAGGCCAGTATTAGATTGCGACCCACCACTGGGGGTTTACTGTAACCCTTGGAGCCTCATATTGACGATGAAACACAGAAATTGCATCGGGATTGAATATAGTAGGCACAATGCAAACTTACGTCCAGGGGGAGCAATGCTTCATACAGTTGTAGTCGTGCCTTTCCTGAGATTCCAGTATTAGATTGCGACGCACCACTGGGTGTTTACTGTAACCCTTGGAGCTTCATATTGACGATGAAACACAGAAATTGCATCGGGATTGAATATAGTAGGCACAATGCCGACTTACGTCCAGGGGGAGCAATGCTTCAAACAGTCTGTATACGTGCCTTTCCTGAGAGGCCAGTATTAGATTGCGACGCACCACTGGGTGTTTACTGTAACACTTGGAGCTTCATAATGACGAGGAAACACAAAATTTGCATCGGGATTGAATATAGTAGGCACAATGCCGAGTTACGTCCAGGGGGAGTAATGCTTCAAACAGTCTGTATATGTGCCGTTACTGAGAGGCCAGTATTAGATTGCGACGCAGCACTGGCTGTTTACTGTAACCCTTGGACCTTCATATTGACGATGAAACACAGAAATTGCACCGGGATTGAATATTGTAGGCACAATGCAGACTTTCGTTCAGGGGGAGCAAAGCTTCAAACAGTCTGTATACGTGCCTTTCCTGAGAGGCCAGTATTAGATTGCGACACGCCACTGGGTGTTTACTGTAACACTTGGAACTTCATATTGACGATGAAACACAGAAATTGCATCGGGATTGAATATAGGAGGCAGAAGATCGACTTACGTACAGGGGGAGGAATGCTTCAAACAGTCTGTATACGTGCCTTTCCACAGAGGCCAGTATTAGACTGCGACGCACCACTGGGAATTTACTGTAACCCTTGGAGCTTCGTATTGACGATGAAACACAGAAATTGCATCGGAATTGAATATAGGAAGCACAATGCCGACTTTCGTTCAATGGGAGCTATGCTTCAAACAGTCTGTATACGTGCCTTTCCTGAGACGCCAGTGTTAGATTGCGACGCACCACTGGGTGTTTACTGTAACCCTTGGAAATTCATATTGACGATGAAACACAGAAATTGCATCGGGATTGAATATAGTAGGCACAATGCCGACTTCCGTTCAGGGGGAGCAATGCTTCAAACAGGCTGTATACGTGCCTTTCCTGAGAGGCCAGTATTAGATCGCGACGCACCACTGGGTGTTTACAGTAACCCTTGGAGCTTCATATTGACGATGAAACACAGAAATTGCATCGGGATTGAATATAGAAGGCACAATGCCGACTTACGTCCAGGGGGAGCAATGCTTCAAACAGTCTGTATACGTGCCTTTCCTGAGAGGCCAGTATTAGATTGCGACGCACCACTCGGTGTTTACTGTAACCCTTGGAGCTTCATATTGACGATGAAACACAGAAATTCCATCGGGATTGGATATAGTAGGCACAATGCCTACTTTCGTTCAGGGGGAGCAATGCTTCAAACAGTCTGTATACGTGCCTTTCCTGAGAGGCCAGTATTAGATTGCGACGCACCACTCGAAGTTTACTGCCACACTTGGAGCTTCATATTGACGATGAAACACAGAAATTGCATCGGGATTGAATATAGTAGGCACAATGCCGACTTACGTCTAGGGGGAGCAATGCTTCATACAGTTGTATACGTGCCTTTCCTGACATTCCAATATTAGATCGCGACGCACCACTGGGTGTTTACTGTAACCCTTGGAGCTTCATATTGACGATGAAACACAGAAATTGCATCGGGATTGAATATAGTAGGCACAATACCGACTTTCGTTCAGGGGGGTAATGCTTCAAACAGACTGTATACGTGCCTTTCCTGAGAGGCCAGGATTAGATTGCGACGCACCACTGTGTGTTGACTGTAACCCTTGGAGCTTCATATTGACTATGAAACACAGAATTTGCATCGGGATTGAATATAGTAGCCACAATGCCGACTTTCGTTAAATGGGAGCTATGCTTCAAACAGTCTGTATACGTGCCTTTCCTGTGAGGCCAGTGTTAGATTGCGACGCACCACTGGGTGTTTACTGTAATCCTTGGAAATTCATATTGACGATGAAACACAGAAATTGCATCGGGATTGAATATAGTAGGCACAATGCCGACTTTCGTTCAGGGGGAGCAATGCTTCAAACAGTCTGTATACGTGCCCTTAATGAGAGGCCAGTATTAAATTGCGACGCATCACAGGGTGTTTACTGTAACACTTGGAGCTTCATATTGACGAGAAAACACAAAAATTGCATCGGGATATAATATAGTAGGCACAATGCCGACTTACGTCCAGGGGGAGTAATGCTTCAAACAGTCTGTATTTGTGCCGTTACTGAGAGGCCAGTATTAGATTGCGACGCAGCAATGGCTGTTTACTGTAACCCTTGGACCTTCATATTGACGATGAAACACAGAAATTGCATCGGGATTGAATATTGTAGGCACAATGCAGACTTTCGTTCTGGGGGAGCAATGCTTCAAACAGTCTGTATACGTGCCTTTCCTGAGAGGCCAGTATTAGATTGCGACGCGCCACTGGGTGTTTACTGTAACCCTTGGAGCTTCATATTGACGATGAAACACAGAAATTGCATCGGGATCGAATATAGTAGGCACAATGCCGACTTACGTCCAGGGGGAGCAATGCTTCAAACAGTCTGTATACGTGCCTTTCCTGAGAGGCCAGTATTAGATTGCGACGCACCACTCGGTGTTTACTGTAACCCTTGGAGCTTCATATTGACGATGAAACACAGAAATTGCATCGGGATTGAATATAGTAGGCACAATGCCGACTTTCGTTCAGGGGGAGCAATGCTTCAAACAGTCTGTATACGTGCCTTCCCTGAGAGGCCAGTATTAGATTGCGACGCACCACTCGAAGTTTACTGCCACCCTTGGAGCTTCATATTGACGATGAAACACAGAAATTGCATCGGGATTGAATATAGTAGGCACAATGCCGACTTACGTCCATGGGGAGCAATGCTTCATACAGTTGTATACGTGCCTTTCCTGAGATTCCAGTATTAGATTGCGACGCACCACTGGGTGTTTACTGTAACCCTTGGAGATTCATATTTACGATCAAACACAGAAATTGCATCGGGATTGAATATAGTAGGCACAATGCCGACTTTCGTTCAGGGGGAGTAATGCTTCAAACAGTCTGTATACGTGCCTTTCCTGAGAGGCCAGTATTAGATAGCGACGCACCACTGGGTGTTTACTGTAACCCTTGGAGCTTCATATTGACGATGAAACACAGAAATTGCATCGGGATTGAATATAGTAAGCACAATGCAGACTTACGTCCAGGGGTAGGAACGCTTCAAACAGTCTGTATATGTGCCGTTACTGAGAGGCGAGTATTAGATTGCGACGCACCACTGGGTGTTTACTGTAACCCTTGGAGCTTCATATTGACGATGAAACACAGAAATTGCATCGAGATTGAATATAGTAGGCACAATGCCGACTTACGTCCAGGGGGAGTAATGCTTCAAACAGTCTGTATATGTGCCGTTACTGAGAGGCCAGTATTAGATTGCGACGCAGCACTGGCTGTTTACTGTAACCCTTGGACCTTCATATTGACGATGAAACACAGAAATTGCATCGGGATTGAATATTGTAGGCACAATGCAGACTTTCGTTCAGGGGGAGCAATGCTTCAAACAGTCTGTATACGTGCCTTTCCTGAGAAGCCAGTATTAGATTGAGACGCACCACTCGGTGTTTACTGTAACCCTTGGAGTTTCATATTGACGATGAAACACAGAAATTGCATCGGGATTGAATATAGTAGGCACAATGCCGACTTTTGTTCAGGGGGAGCAATGCTTCAAACAGTCTGTATACGTGCCTTTCCTGAGAGGCCAGTATTAGATTGCGACGCACCACTCGAAGTTTACTGCCACCCTTGGAGCTTCATATTGACGATGAAACACAGAAATTGCATCGGGATTTAGTATATTAAGCACAATGCCGACTTACGTCCATGGGGGCAATGCTTCAAACAGTTGTATACGTGACTTTCCTGAGATTCCAGTATTAGATTGCGACGCACCACTGGGTGTTTACTGTAACCCTTGGATTTTCATATTGACGATGAAACACAGAAATTGCATCGGGATTGAATATAGTAGGCACAATGCCGACTTTCGTTCAGGGGGAGTAATGCTTCAAACAGTCTGTATACGTGCCTTTCCTGAGAGGCCAGTATTAGATTGCGACGCACCACTGGGTGTTTACTGTAACCCTTGGAGCTTCATATTGACGATGAAACACAGAAATTGCATCGGGATTGAATATAGTAGGCACAATGCCGACTTACGTCCAGGGGGAGCAATGCTTCAAACAGTCTGTATACGTGCCTTTCCTGAGAGGCCAGTATTAGATTGCGACGCACCACTGGGTGTTTACTGTAACACTTGGAGCTTCATATTGACGAGGAAACACAAAAATTGCATCGGGATTGAATATAGTAGGCACAATGCCGACTTAGGTCCAGGGGGATTAATGCTTCAAACAGTCTGTATATGTGCCGTTACTGAGAGGCCAGTATTAGATTGCGACGCAGCACTGGCTGTTTACTGTAACCCTTGGACCTTCATATTGACGATGAAACACAGAAATTGCACCGGGATTGAATATTGTAGGCACAATGCAGACTTTCGTTCAGGGGGAGCAATGCTTCAAACAGTCTGTATACGTGCCTTTCCTGAGAGGCCAGTATTAGATTGCGACGCGCCACTGGGTGTTTACTGTAACCCTTGGAGTTTCATATTGACGACGAAACACAGAAATTGCATCGGGATCGAATATAGTACTCACAATGCAGACTTACGTCCAGGGGGAGCAATGCTTCAAACAGTCTGTATACGTGCCTTTCCTGAGAGGCCAGTATTAGATTGCGACGCACCACTCGGTGTTTACTGTAACCCTTGGAGCTTCATATTGACGATGAAACACAGAAATAGCATCGGGATTGATTATAGTAAGCACAATGCCGACTTACGTCCAGGGGGAGGAACGCCTCAAACAGTCTGTATATGTGCCGTTACTGAGAGGCGAGTATTGGATTGCGACGCACCACTGGGTGTTTACTGTAACCCTTGGAGCTTCATATTGACGATGAAACGAAGAAATTGCATCGGGATTGAATATAGTAGGCACAATGCCGACTTACGTCCAGGGGGAGCAATGCTTCAAACAGTCTGTATACGTGCCTTTCCTGAGAAGCCAGTATTAGATTGCGAAGCACCACTGGGTGTTTACTGTAACCCTTGGAGCTTCATATTGACTATGAAACACAGAAATTGCATCAGGATTGAATATAGTAGGCAGAAGGCCGACTTACGTACAGGGGGAGGAATGCTTCAAACAGTCTGTATATGTGCCGTTACTGAGAGGCCAGTATTAGATTGCGACCCTCCACTGGGGGTTTACTGTAACCCTTGGAGCCTCATATTGACGATGAAACACAGAAATTGCATCGGGATTGAATATAGTAGGCACAATGCAAACTTACGTCCAGGGGGAGCAATGCTTCATACAGTTGTAGACGTGCCTTTCCTGAGATTCCAGTATTAGATTGCGACGCACCACTGGGTGTTTACTGTAACCCTTGGAGCTTCATATTGACGATGAAACACAGAAATTGCATCGGGATTGAATATAGTAGGCACAATGCCGACTTACGTCCAGGGGGGGCAATGCTTCAAACAGTCTGTATACGTGCCTTTCCTGAGAGGCCAGTATTAGATTGCGACGCACCACTGGGTGTTTACTGTAACACTTGGAGCTTCATATTGACGGGGAAACACAAAAATTGCATCGGGATTGAATATAGTAGGCACAATGCCGACTTACGTCCAGGGGGAGTAATGCTTCAAACAGTATGTATATGTGCCGTTACTGAGAGGCCAGTATTAGATTGCGACGCAGCACTGGCTGTTTACTGTAACCCTTGGACCTTCATATTGACGATGAAACACAGAAATTGCACCGGGATTGAATATTGTAGGCACAATGCAGACTTTCGTTCAGGGGGAGCAAAGCTTCAAACAGTCTGTATACGTGCCTTCCTGAGAGGCCAGTATTAGATTGCGACACGCCACTGGGTGTTTACTGTAACACTTGGAGCTTCATATTGACGATGAAACACAGAAATTGCATCGGGATTGAATATAGGAGGCAGAAGATCGACTTACGTACAGGGGGAGGATTGCTTCAAACAGTCTGTATACGTGCCTTTCCAGAGAGGCCAGTATTAGACTGCGACGCACCACTGGGAATTTACTGTAACCCTTGGAGCTTCGTATTGACGATGAAACACAGAAATTGCATCGGAATTGAATATAGGAAGCACAATGCCGACTTTCGTTCAATGGGAGCTATGCTTCAAACAGTCTGTATACGTGCCTTTCCTGAGACGCCAGTGTTAGATTGCGACGCACCACTGGGTGTTTACTGTAACCCTTGGAAATTCATATTGACGATGAAACACAGAAATTGCATCGGGATTGAATATAGTAGGCACAATGCCGACTTCCGTTCAGGGGGAGCAATGCTTCAAACAGGCTGTATACGTGCCGTTACTGAGAGGTCAGTATTAGATTGCGACGCAACACTGGGTGCTTACTGTAACCCTTGGAGCTTCATATTGACGATGGAACACAGAAATTGCATCGGGATTGAATATAGTAGGCACATTGCAGACTTACGTTCAGGAGGAGCAATGCTTCAAACAGCCTGTATACGTGCGTTTCCTGAGAGGCCAGTATTAGATTGCGACTCACCACTGGGCGTTTACTGTAACCCTTGGAGCTTCATATTGACGATGAAACACAGAGATTGCATCGGGATTGAATATAGTAGGCACAATGCCGACTTACGTCCAGGGGGAGCAACGCTTCATACAGTTGTATACGTGCCTTTCCTGAGATTCCAGCATTAGATTGCGACGCACCACTGGGAGTTTACTGTAACACTTGGAGCTTCATATTGACGATGAAACACAGAAATTGCATAGGGATTGAATATAG
Organism: Schistocerca cancellata; assembly: GCF_023864275.1. Lineage (NCBI taxonomy): Eukaryota > Metazoa > Arthropoda > Insecta > Orthoptera > Acrididae > Schistocerca > Schistocerca cancellata. The sequence continues at coordinate 465,490,835 of NC_064634.1, read as the reverse complement.
TAGGCACAATGCCGACTTTCGTCCAGGGAGAGTAATGCTTCAAACAGTCTGTATACGTGCCGTTCCTGAGAGGCCAGTATTAGATTGCGACGCACCACTGGGTGTTTACTGTAACCCTTGGAGCTTCATATTGACGATGAAACACAGAAATTGCATCGGGATTGAATATTGTTGGCACAATTCCGACTTTCATTCAGGGGGAGCAATGCTTCAAACTGTCTGTATACGTGCCTTTCCAGAGAGGCCAGTATTAGATTGCGACGCACCACTTGGTGTTTACTGTAACCCTTGGAGCTTCATATTGACGATGAAATACAGAAATTGCATCGGGATTGAATATAGTAGGCACAATGCCGACTTACGTCCAGGGGGAGCAATGCTTCATACAGTTGTATACGTTCCTTTCCATAGATACCAGTATTAGATTGCGACGCACCACTGGGTGTTTACTGTAACCCTTGGAGCTTCATATTGACTATGAAACACAGAAATTGCATCGGGATTGAATATAGTAGGCACAATGCCGACTTACGCCCAGGGGGAGCAATGCTTCAAACAGTCTGAATACGTGCCGTTACTGTGAGGTCAGTATTAGATTGCGACGCACCACTGGATGTTTACTGTAACCCTTGGAGCTTCATACTGACGACGAAACACAGAAATTGCATCGGGATTGAATATAGTAGGCACAATGCAGACTTACGTCCAGGGGGAGCAATGCTTCATACACTTGTATACGTGCCTTTCCTGAGATTCCAGTATTAGATTGCGACGCACCACTGGGTGTTTACTGTAACCCCTGGAGCTTCATATTGACGATGAAACACAGAAATTGCATCGGGATTGAATATAGTAGGCACAATGCCGACTTACGGCCAGGGGGAGCAATGCTTCAAACAGTCAGTATACGTGCCGTTACAAAGAGGCCAGTATTAGATAGCGACGCACCACTGGGTGTTTACTGTAACACTTGGAGCTTCATATTGACGATGAAACACAGAAATTGCATTGGGATTGAATATAGTAGGCACAATGCGCACTTACGTCCAGGGGGAGTAATGCTTCAAACAGTCTGTATATGTGCCGTTACTGAGAGGCCAGTATTAGCTTGCAACGCACCACTGGGTGTTTACTGTAACCCTTGGAGCTTCATATTGACGATGAAACACAGAAATTGCATCGGGATTGAATATAGTAGGCACAATGCCGACTTATGTCTAGGGGGAGTAATGCTTCAAACAGGCTGTATATGTGCCGTTACTGAGAGGCCAGTATTAGATTGCGACGCACCACTGGGTGCATACTGTAACCCTTGGAGCTTCATACTGACGATGAAACACAGAAATTGCATCGGGATTGAATATAGTAGGCACAATGCCGACTTACGTCCAGGGGGTGCAATGCTTCATACAGTTGTATACGTGCCTTTCCTGAGATTCCAGTATTAGATTGTGACGCGCCACTGGGTGTTTACTGTAACCTCTGGAGCTTCATATTGACGATGAAACACAGAAATTGCATCGGGATTGAATATAGTAGGCACAATGCCGACTTACGTCCAGGGGGAGTAATGCTTCAAACAGTCTGTATACGTGCCATTACAGAGAGGCCAGTATTAGATTGCGACGCACCACTGGGTGTTTACTGTAACCCTTGGAGCTTCATATTGACGATGAAACACAGAAATTGCATCGGGATTGAATATAGTAGGAAGAAGATCGACTTACGTACAGGGGGAGGAATGCTTCAAACAGTCTGTATACGTGCCTTTCCTGAGAGGCCAGTATTAAACTGCGACGCACCACTGGGAATTTACTGTAACCCTTGGAGCTTCGTATTGACGATGATACACAGAAATTGCATCGGGATTGAATATAGGAAGCACAATGCCGACTTTCGTTCAATGGGAGCTATGCTGCAAACATTCTGTATACGTGCCTTTCTTGAGAGGCCAGTGTTAGATTGCGACGCACCACTGGGTGTTTACTGTAACCCTTGGAAATTCATATTGACGATGAAACACAGAAATTGCATCGGGATTGAATATATTAGGCACAATGCCGACTTTCGTTCAGGGGGAGCAATGCTTCAAACAGTCTGTATACGTGCCTTTCCTGAGAGGCCAGTATTACATTGCGACGCACCACTCGGTGTTTACTGCCACCCTTGGAGCTTCATATTGCCGATGAAACACAGAAATTGCATCGGGATTGAATATAGTAGACACAATGCCGACTTTCGCTCAGGGGAACAATGCTTCAAACAGTCTGTATACGTGGCTTTCCTGAGAGGCCAGTAATAGATTGCGACGTACCACTGGGTGTTTACTGTAACCCTTGGAGCTTCATATTGACGATGTAACACAGAAATTGCCTCGGGATTGTATATAGTAGGCACAATGCCGACTTTCGTTCAGGGGGAGCAATGCTTCAAACAGTCTGTATATGTGCCTTTCCAGAGAGGCCAGTATTAGGTTTCGACGCACCACTTGGTGTTTACTGTAACCCTTGGAGCTTCATATTGACGATGAAATACAGAAATTGCATCGGGATTGTATATAGTAGGCACAATGCCGACTTACGTCCAGGGGGAGCAATGCTTCATACAGTTGTATACGTGCCTTTCCAGAGATTCCAGTATTAGATTGCGACGCACCACTGGGTGTTTACTGTAACCCTTGGAGCTTCATATTGACTATGAAACACAGAAATTGCATCGAGATTGAATATAGAAAGCAGAAGGCCGACTTACGTCCAGGGGCAGGAATGCTTCAAACAGTCTGTATATGTGCCGTTACTGAGAGGCCAGTATTAGATTGCGACGCACCACTGGGTGTTTACTGTAACCCTTGGAAATTCATATTGACGATGAAAAACAGAAATTGCATCGGGATTGAATATAGTAGGCACAATGCCGACTTCCGTTCAGGGGGAGCAATGCTTCAAACAGGCTGTATACGTGCCGTTACTGAGAGGCCAGAATTAGATTGCGACGCAACACTGGATGCTTACTGTAACCCTTGGAGCTTCATATTGACGATGGAACACAGAAATTGCATCTGGATTGAATATAGTAGGCACATTGCAGACTTACGTTCAGGAGGAGCAATGCTTCAAACAGCCTGTATACGTGCCTTTCCTGAGAGGCCAGTATTAGATTGCGACTCACCACTGGGCGTTTACTGTAACCCTTGGAGCTTCATATTGACGATGAAACACAGAGATTGCATCGGGATTGAATATAGTAGGCACAATGCCGACTTACGTCCAGGGGGAGCAACGCTTCATACAGTTGTATACGTGCCTTTCCTGAGATTCCAGCATTAGATTGCGACGCACCACTGGGTGTTTACTGTAACCCTTGGAGCTTCATATTGACGATGAAACACAGAAATTGCATAGGGATTGAATATAGTAGGCACAATGCCGACTTTCGTCCAGGGGGAGTAATGCTTCAAACAGTCTGTATACGTGCCGTTCCTGAGAGGCCAGTATTAGATTGCGACGCACCACTGGGTGTTTACTGTAACCCTTGGAGCTTCATATTGACGATGAAACACAGAAATTGCATCGGGATTGAATATAGTAGGCACAATGCCGACTTCCGTTCAGGGGGAGCAATGCTTCAAACAGGCTGTATACGTGCCGTTACTGAGAGGTCAGTATTAGATTGCGACGCAACACTGGGTGCTTACTGTAACCCTTGGAGCTTCATATTGACGATGGAACACAGAAATTGCATCTGGATTGAATATAGTAGGCACATTGCAGACTTACGTTCAGGAGGAGCAATGCTTCAAACAGCCTGTATACGTGCGTTTCCTGAGAGGCCAGTATTAGATTGCGACTCACCACTGGGCGTTTACTGTAACCCTTGGAGCTTCATATTGACGATGAAACACAGAGATTGCATCGGGATTGAATATAGTAGGCACAATGCCGACTTACGTCCAGGGGGAGCAACGCTTCATACAGTTGTATACGTGCCTTTCCTGAGATTCCAGCATTAGATTGCGACGCACCACTGGGAGTTTACTGTAACACTTGGAGCTTCATATTGACGATGAAACACAGAAATTGCATAGGGATTGAATATAGTAGGCACAATGCCGACTTTCGTCCAGGGGGAGTAATGCTTCAAACAGTCTGTATACGTGCCGTTCCTGAGAGGCCAGTATTAGATTGCGACGCACCACTGGGTGTTTACTGTAACCCTTGGAGCTTCATATTGACGATGAAACACAGAAATTGCATCGGGATTGAATATTGTAGGCACAATTCCGACTTTCATTCAGGGGGAGCAATGCTTCAAACTGTCTGTATACGTGCCTTTCCAGAGAGGCCAGTATTAGATTGCGACGCACCACTTGGTGTTTACTGTAACCCTTGGAGCTTCATATTGACGATGAAATACAGAAATTGCATCGGGATTGAATATAGTAGGCACAATGCCGACTTACGTCCAGGGGGAGCAATGCTTCATACAGTTGTATACGTTCCTTTCCATAGATACCAGTATTAGATTGCGACGCACCACTGGGTGTTTACTGTAACCCTTGGAGCTTCATATTGACTATGAAACACAGAAATTGCATCGGGATTGAATATAGTAGGCACAATGCCGACTTACGCCCAGGGGGAGCAATGCTTCAAACAGTCTGAATACGTGCCGTTACTGTGAGGTCAGTATTAGATTGCGACGCACCACTGGATGTTTACTGTAACCCTTGGAGCTTCATACTGACGACGAAACACAGAAATTGCATCGGGATTGAATATAGTAGGCACAATGCAGACTTACGTCCAGGGGGAGCAATGCTTCATACACTTGTATACGTGCCATTCCTGAGATTCCAGTATTAGATTGCGACGCACCACTGGGTGTTTACTGTAACCCCTGGAGCTTCATATTGACGATGAAACACAGAAATTGCATCGGGATTGAATATAGTAGGCACAATGCCGACTTACGGCCAGGGGGAGCAATGCTTCAAACAGTCAGTATACGTGCCGTTACAAAGAGGCCAGTATTAGATAGCGACGCACCACTGGGTGTTTACTGTAACACTTGGAGCTTCATATTGACGATGAAACACAGAAATTGCATTGGGATTGAATATAGTAGGCACAATGCGCACTTACGTCCAGGGGGAGTAATGCTTCAAACAGTCTGTATATGTGCCGTTACTGAGAGGCCAGTATTAGCTTGCAACGCACCACTGGGTGTTTACTGTAACCCTTGGAGCTTCATATTGACGATGAAACACAGAAATTGCATCGGGATTGAATATAGTAGGCACAATGCCGACTTACGTCTAGGGGGAGTAATGCTTCAAACAGGCTGTATATGTGCCGTTACTGAGAGGCCAGTATTAGATTGCGACGCACCACTGGGTGCATACTGTAACCCTTGGAGCTTCATACTGACGATGAAACACAGAAATTGCATCGGGATTGAATATAGTAGGCACAATGCCGACTTACGTCCAGGGGGTGCAATGCTTCATACAGTTGTATACGTGCCTTTCCTGAGATTCCAGTATTAGATTGTGACGCGCCACTGGGTGTTTACTGTAACCTCTGGAGCTTCATATTGACGATGAAACACAGAAATTGCATCGGGATTGAATATAGTAGGCACAATGCCGACTTACGTCCAGGGGGAGTAATGCTTCAAACAGTCTGTATACGTGCCATTACAGAGAGGCCAGTATTAGATTGCGACGCACCACTGGGTGTTTACTGTAACCCTTGGAGCTTCATATTGACGATGAAACACAGAAATTGCATCGGGATTGAATATAGTAGGAAGAAGATCGACTTACGTACAGGGGGAGGAATGCTTCAAACAGTCTGTATACGTGCCTTTCCTGAGAGGCCAGTATTAAACTGCGACGCACCACTGGGAATTTACTGTAACCCTTGGAGCTTCGTATTGACGATGAAACACAGAAATTGCATCGGGATTGAATATAGGAAGCACAATGCCGACTTTCGTTCAATGGGAGCTATGCTGCAAACATTCTGTATACGTGCCTTTCTTGAGAGGCCAGTGTTAGATTGCGACGCACCACTGGGTGTTTACTGTAACCCTTGGAAATTCATATTGACGATGAAACACAGAAATTGCATCGGGATTGAATATATTAGGCACAATGCCGACTTTCGTTCAGGGGGAGCAATGCTTCAAACAGTCTGTATACGTGCCTTTCCTGAGAGGCCAGTATTACATTGCGACGCACCACTCGGTGTTTACTGCCACCCTTGGAGCTTCATATTGCCGATGAAACACAGAAATTGCATCGGGATTGAATATAGTAGACACAATGCCGACTTTCGCTCAGGGGAACAATGCTTCAAACAGTCTGTATACGTGGCTTTCCTGAGAGGCCAGTAATAGATTGCGACGTACCACTGGGTGTTTACTGTAACCCTTGGAGCTTCATATTGACGATGTAACACAGAAATTGCCTCGGGATTGTATATAGTAGGCACAATGCCGACTTTCGTTCAGGGGGAGCAATGCTTCAAACAGTCTGTATATGTGCCTTTCCAGAGAGGCCAGTATTAGGTTTCGACGCACCACTTGGTGTTTACTGTAACCCTTGGAGCTTCATATTGACGATGAAATACAGAAATTGCATCGGGATTGTATATAGTAGGCACAATGCCGACTTACGTCCAGGGGGAGCAATGCTTCATACAGTTGTATACGTGCCTTTCCTGAGATTCCAGTATTAGATTGCGACGCACCACTGGGTGTTTACTGTAACCCTTGGAGCTTCATATTGACTATGAAACACAGAAATTGCATCGAGATTGAATATAGAAAGCAGAAGGCCGACTTACGTCCAGGGGCAGGAATGCTTCAAACAGTCTGTATATGTGCCGTTACTGAGAGGCCAGTATTAGATTGCGACGCACCACTGGGTGTTTACTGTAACCCTTGGAAATTCATATTGACGATGAAAAACAGAAATTGCATCGGGATTGAATATAGTAGGCACAATGCCGACTTCCGTTCAGGGGGAGCAATGCTTCAAACAGGCTGTATACGTGCCGTTACTGAGAGGCCAGAATTAGATTGCGACGCAACACTGGATGCTTACTGTAACCCTTGGAGCTTCATATTGACGATGGAACACAGAAATTGCATCTGGATTGAATATAGTAGGCACATTGCAGACTTACGTTCAGGAGGAGCAATGCTTCAAACAGCCTGTATACGTGCCTTTCCTGAGAGGCCAGTATTAGATTGCGACTCACCACTGGGCGTTTACTGTAACCCTTGGAGCTTCATATTGACGATGAAACACAGAGATTGCATCGGGATTGAATATAGTAGGCACAATGCCGACTTACGTCCAGGGGGAGCAACGCTTCATACAGTTGTATACGTGCCTTTCCTGAGATTCCAGCATTAGATTGCGACGCACCACTGGGTGTTTACTGTAACCCTTGGAGCTTCATATTGACGATGAAACACAGAAATTGCATAGGGATTGAATATAGTAGGCACAATGCCGACTTTCGTCCAGGGGGAGTAATGCTTCAAACAGTCTGTATACGTGCCGTTCCTGAGAGGCCAGTATTAGATTGCGACGAACCACTGGGTGTTTACTGTAACCCTTGGAGCTTCATATTGACGATGAAACACAGAAATTGCATCGGGATTGAATATTGTAGGCACAATTCCGACTTTCGTTCAGGGGGAGCAATGCTTCAAACTATCTGTATACGTGCCTTTCCAGAGAGGCCAGTATTAGATTGCGACGCACCACTTGGTGTTTACTGTAGCCCCTTGGAGCTTCATATTGACGATGAAATACAGAAATTGCATCGGGATTGAATATAGTAGGCACAATGCCGACTTACGTCCAGGGGGAGCAATGCTTCATACACTTGTATACGTGCCTTTCCTGAGATTCCAGTATTAGATTGCGACGCACCACTGGGTGTTTACTGTAACCCCTGGAGCTTCATATTGACGATGAAACACAGAAATTGCATCGGGATTGAATATAGTAGGCACAATGCCGACTTACGTCCAGGGGGAGTAATGCTTCAAACAGTCTGTTTACGAGCCTTTCCTGAGAGGCCAGTATTAGATTGCGACACATCACTGGGTGTTTACTGCCACCCTTGGAGCTTCATATTGACGATGAAACACAGAAATTGCATCGGGATTGAATATAGTAGGCACAATGCCGACTTACGTCAAGGGGGAGCAATGCTTCAAACAGTCAGTATACGTGCCGTTACAAAGAGGCCAGTATTAGATTGCGACGCAACACTGGGTGTTTACTGTAACTCTTGGAGCTTCATATTGACGATGAAACACAGAAATTGCATCGGGATTGAATATAGTAGGCACAATGCGCACTTACGTCCAGGGGGAGTAATGCTTCAAACAGTCTGTATATGTGCCGTTACTGAGAGGCCAGTATTAGATTGCAACGCACCACTGGGTGTTTACTGTAACCCTTGGAGCTTCATATTGACGATGAAACACAGAAATTGCATCGGGATTGAATATAGTAGGCACAATGCCGACTTTCGCTCAGGGGAACAATGCTTCAAACAGTCTGTATACGTGCCTTTCCTGAGAGGCCAGTAATAGATTGCGACGTACCACTGGGTGTTTACTGTAACCCTTGGAGCTTCATATTGACGATGTAACACAGAAATTGCATCGGGATTGTATATAGTAGGCACAATGCCGACTTTCGTTCAGGGGGAGCAATGCTTCAAACAGTCTGTATATGTGCCTTTCCAGAGAGGATAGTATTAGGTTTCGACGCACCACTTGGTGTTTACTGTAACCCTTGGAGCTTCATATTGACGATGAAATACATAAATTGCATCGGGATTGAATATAGTAGGCACAATGCCGACTTACGTCCAGGTGGAGCAATGCTTCATACAGTTGTATACGTGCCTTTCCAGAGATTCCAGTATTAGATTGCGACGCACCACTGGGTGTTTACTGTAACCCTTGGAGCTTCATATAGACTATGAAACACAGAAATTGCATCGAGATTGAATATAGCATGCAGAAGGCCGACTTACGTCCAGGGGCAGGAATGCTTCAAACAGTCTGTATATGTGCCGTTACTGAGAGGCCAGTATTAGATTGCGACGCACCACTGGGTGTTTACTGTAACCCTTGGAAATTCATATTGACGATGAAACACAGAATTTGCATCGGGATTGAATATAGTGGGCACAATGCCGACTTCCGTTCAGGGGGAGCAATGCTTCAAACAGGCTGTATACGTGCCGTTACTGAGAGGCCAGAATTAGATTGCGACGCAACACTGGGTGCTTACTGTAACCCTTGGAGCTTCATATTGACGATGGAACACAGAAATTGCATCTGGATTGAATATAGTAGGCACATTGCAGACTTACGTTCAGGAGGAGCAATGCTTCAAACAGCCTGTATACGTGCCTTTCCAGAGAGGCCAGTATTAGATTGCGACGCACCACTGGGTGTTTACTGTAACCCCTGGAGCTTCATATTGACGATGAATCACAGAAATTGCATCGGGATTGAATATAGTAGGCACAATGCCGACATACGTCCAGGGGGAGTAATGCTTCAAACGGTCTGTATACGAGCCTTTCCTGAGAGGCCAGTATTAGATTGCGACGCATCACTGGGTGTTTACTGCCACCCTTGGAGCTTCATATTGACGATGAAACACAGAAATTGCATCGGGATTGAATATAGTAGGCACAATGCCGACTTACGTCAAGGGGGAGCAATGCTTCAAACAGTCAGTATACGTGCCGTTACAAAGAGGCCAGTATTAGATTGCGACGCACCACTGGGTGTTTACTGTAACTCTTGGAGCTTCATATTGACGATGAAACACAGAAATTGCATCGGGATTGAATATAGTAGGCACAATGCGCACTTACGTCCAGGGGGAGTAATGCTTCAAACAGTCTGTATATGTGCCGTTACTGAGAGGCCAGTATTAGATTGCAACGCACCACTGGGTGTTTACTGTAACCCTTGGAGCTTCATATTGACGATGAAACACAGAAATTGCATCGGGATTGAATATAGTAGGCACAATGCCGACTTACGTCTAGGGGGAGTAATGCTTCAAACAGTCTGTATATGTGCCGTTACTGAGAGGCCAGTATTAGATTGCGACGCACCACTGGGTGCATACTGTAACCCTTGGAGCTCCATACTGACGATGAAACACAGAAATTGCATCGGGATTGAATATAGTAGGCACAATGCCGACTTACGTCCAGGGGGTGCAATGCTTCATACAGTTGTATACGTGCCTTTCCTGAGATTCCAGTATTAGATTGTGACGCGCCACTGGGTGTTTACTGTAACCTCTGGAGCTTCATATTGACGATGAAACACAGAAATTGCATCAAGATTGAATATAGTAGGCATAATGCCGACTTACGTCCAGGGGGAGTAATGCTTCAAACAGTCTGTATACGTGCCATTACAGAGAGGCCAGTATTAGATTGCGACGCACCATTGGGTGTTTACTGTAACCCTTGGAGCTTCATATTGACGATGAAACACAGAAATTGCATCGGGATTGAATATAGTAGGCAGAAGATCGACTTACGTACAGGGGGAGGAATGCTTCAAACAGTCTGTATACGTGCCTTTCCTGAGAGGCCAGTATTAGACTGCGACGCACCACTGGGAATTTACTGTAACCCTTGGAGCTTCGTATTGACGATGAAACACAGAAATTGCATCGAGATTGAATATAGAAAGCAGAAGGCCGACTTATGTCCAGGGGCAGGAATGCTTCAAACAGTCTGTATATGTGCCGTTACTGAGAGGCCAGTATTAGATTGCGACGCACCACTGGGTGTTTACTGTAACCCTTGGAGCTTCATACTGACGATAAAACACAGAAATTGCATCGGGATTGAATATTGTAGGCACAATGCCGACTTACGTCCAGGGGGAGCAATACTTCATACAGTTGTATACGTGCCGTTACAGAGAGCCCAGTATTAGATTGCGACGCACCACTGGGTGTTTACTGTAACCCTTGGAGCTCCATATTGACGATGAAACACAGAAATTGCATCGGGATTGAATATAGTAGGCACAATGCCGACTTACGTCCAGGGGGAGCAATGCTTCAAACTGTATACGTGCCTTTCCTGAGAGGCCAGTATTAGATTGCGACGCACCACTCGGGGTTTACTGTAACCCTTGGGGATTCATATTGACGATGAAACACAGAAATTGCATCGGGATTGAATATAGTAGGCACAATGCCGACTTTCGTTCAGGGGGAGCAATGCTTGAAACAGTCTGTATACGTGCCTTTCCTGAGAGGCCAGTATTAGATTGCGACGCACCACTCGGTGTTTACTGCCAACCTTGGAGCTTCATATTGACGATGAAACACAGAAATTGCATCGGGATTGAATATAGTAGGCACAATGCCGACTTACGTCCAGGGGGAGCAATGCTTCATACAGTTGTATACGTGCCTTTCCTGAGATTCCAGATTTAGATTGCGACGCACCACTGGGTGTTTACTGTAACCCTTGGAGCTTCATATTGACGATGAAACACAGAAATTGCATCGGCATTGAATATAGTAGGCACAATGCCGACTTTCGTTCAGGGGGAATAATGCTTCAAACCGACTGTATAGGTGCATTTCCTGAGAGGCCAGTATTAGAATGCAACGCACCACTGTGTTTACTGTAACCCTTGGAGCTTCATATTGACTATGAAACACAGAAATTGCATCGGGATTGAATATAGTAGGCAGAAGGCCGACTTACGTCCAGGGGGAGTAATGCTTCAAACAGTCTGTATACGTGCCGTTACAGAGAGGCCAGTATTAGATTGTGACGCACCACTGGGTGTTTACTGTAACCCTTGGAGCTTCATATTGACGATGAAACACAGAAATTGCATCGGGATTGAATATAGTAGGCAGAAGATCGACTTACGTACAGGGGGAGGAATGCTTCAAACAGTCTGTATACGTGCCTTTCCTGAGAGGCCAGTATTAGACTGCGACGCACCACTGGGAATTTACTGTAACCCTTGGAGCTTCGTATTGACGATGAAACACAGAAATTGCATCGGGATTGAATATAGGAAGCACAATGCCGACTTTCGTTCAATGGGAGCTATGCTTCAAACATTCTGTATACGTGCCTTTCCTGAGAGGCCAGTGTTAGATTGCGACGCACCACTGGGTGTTTACTGTAACCCTTGGAAATTCATATTGACGATGAAACACAGAAATTGCATCGGGATTGAATATAGTAGGCACAATGCCGTCTTTCGTTCAGGGGGAGCAATGCTTCAAACAGTCTGTATACGTGCCTTTCCTGAGAGGCCAGTATTACATTGTGACGCACCACTCGGTGTTTACTGCCACCCTTGGAACTTCATATTGACGATGAAACACAGAAATTGCATCGGGATTGAATATAGTAGGCACAATGCCGACTTTCGTTCAGGGGGAGTAATGCTTCAAACAGACTGTATACGTGCCTTTCCTGAGAGGCCAGTATTAGTTTGCGACGCACCTTTGGGTGTTTACTGTAACCCTTGGAGCTTCATATTGACTATGAAACACAGAAATTGCATCGGGATTGAATATAGTAGGCACAATGCCGACTTTCGTTCAGGGGAACAATGCTTCAAACAGTCTGTATACGTGCCTTTCCGGAGATTCCAGTATTAAATTGCGACGCACCACTGGGTGTTTACTGTAACCCTTAGAGCTTCATATTGACTATGAAACACAGAAATTGCATCGAGATTGAATATAGAAAGCAGAAGGCCGACTTACGTCCAGGGGCAGGAATGCTTCAAACAGTCTGTATATGTGCCGTTACTGAGTGGCCAGTATTAGATTGCGACGCACCACTGGGTGTTTACTGTAACCTTGTAGCTTCATATTGACGATGAAACACAGAAATTGCATCGGGATTGAATATAGTAGGCACAAAGCCGACTTACGTCCAGGGGGAGCAATGCTTCAAACAGTCTGTATACGTGCCCTTCATGAGAGGCCAGTATTAGACTACGACGCACCACTGGGAGTTTACTGTATTCCTTGGAGCTTCATATTGACGATGAAACACAGAAATTGCATCGGGATTGAATGTAGTAGGCACAATGCCGACTTACGTCCAGGGAAAGTAATGCTTCAAACAGTCTGTATATGTGCCGTTACTGAGAGGCCAGTATTAGATTGCGACGCACCAATGGGTGTTTACTGTAACCCTTGGAGCTTCATACTGACGATAAAACACAGAAATTGCATCGGGATTGAATATAGTAGGCACAATGCCGACTTACGTCCAGGGGGAGCAATGCTTCATACAGTTGTATACGTGCCGTTACAGAGAGCCCAGTATTAGATTGCGACGCACCACTGGGTGTTTACTGTAACCCTTGGAGCTCGATATTGACGATGAAACACCGAAATTGCATTGGGATTGAATATAGTAGGCACAAAGCCGACTTACGTCCAGGGGGAGCAATGCTTCAAACAGTCTGTATACGTGCCTTTCCTGAGGGTCCAGTATTAGATTGCGACGCACCACTGGGTGTTTACTGTAACCCTTGGAGCTTCATATTGACGATGAAACACAGAAATTGCATCGGGATTGAATATAGTAGGCACAATGCCGACTTCTGTTCAGGGGGAGCAATGCTTCAAATAGTCTGTATACGTGCCTTTCCTGAGAGGCCAGTATTAGATTGCGACGCACCACTCGGTGTTTACAGCCACCCTTGGAGCTTCATATTGACGATGAAACACAGAAATTGCATCGGGATTGAATATAGTAGGCACAATGCCGACTTACGTCCAGGGGGAGCAATGCTTCATACAGTTGTATACGTGCCTTTCCTGAGATTCCAGTATTAGATTGCAACGCACCACTGGGTGTTTACTGTAACCCTTGGAGCTTCATATTGACGATGAAACACAGAAATTGCATCGGGATTGAATATAGTAGGCACAATGCCGACTTTCGTTCAGGGGGAGTAATGCTTCAAACAGACTGTATACGTGCCTTTCCTGAGAGGCCAGTATTAGATTGCGACGCACCACTGGGTGTTTACTGTAACCCTTGGAGCTTCATATTGACTACGAAACACAGAAATTGCATCGGGATTGAATATAGTAGGCACAATGCCGATTTTCGTTCAGGGGAACAATGCTTCAAACAGTCTGTATACGTGCCTTTCCTGAGAGGCCAGTAATAGATTGCGACGTACCACTGGGTGTTTAATGTAACCCTTGGAGCTTCATATTGACGATGTAACACAGAAATTGCATCGGGATTGTATATAGTAGGCACAATGCCGACTTTCGTGCAGGGGCAGCAATGCTTCAAACAGTCTGTATACTTGCCTTTCCAGAGAGGCCAGTATTAGATTTCGACGCACCACTTAGTGTTTACTGTAACCCTTGGAGCTTCATATTGACGATGAAATACAGAAATTGCATCGGGATTGAATATAGTGGGCACAATGCCGACATACGTCCAGGGGGAGCAATGCTTCATACAGTTGTATACGTGCCTTTCCTGAGATTCCAGTATTAGATTGCGACGCACCACTGGGTGTTTACTGTAACCCTTGGAGCTTCATATTGACTATGAAACACATAAATTGCATCGAGATTGAATATAGAAAGCAGAAGGCCGACTTACGTCCAGGGGCAGGAATGCTTCAAACAGTCTGTATATGTGCCGTTACTGAGAGGCCAGTATTAGATTGCGACGCACCACTGGGTGTTTACTGTTACCCTTGGAGCTTCATATTGACGATGAAAGACAGAAATTGCATCGGGATTGAATATACTAGGCACAAAGCCGACTTACGTCCAGGGGGAGCAATGCTTCGAACAGTCTGTATACGTGCCCTTCATGAGAGTCCAATATTAGACTGCGACGCACCACTGGGAGTTTACTGTAATCCTTGGAGCTTCATATTGACGATGAAACACAGAAATTGCATCGGGATTGAATGTAGTAGGCACAATGCCGACTTACGTCCAGGGAAAGTAATGCTTCAAACAGTCTGTATATGTGCCGTTACTGAGAGGCCTTTATTAGATTGCGACGCACCACTGGGTGTTTACTGTAACCCTTGGAGCTCCATATTGACGATGAAACACAGAAATTGCATCGGGATTGAATATAGTAGGCACAATGCCGACTTACGTCCAGGGGGAGCAATGCTTCAATCAGTCTGTATACGTGCCTTTCCTGAGAGGCCATTATTAGATTGCGACGCACCACTCGGTGTTTACTGTAACCCTTGGAGCTTCATATTGACGATGGAACACAGAAATTGCATCGGGATTGAATATAGTAGGCACAATGCCGACTTTCGTTCAGGGGGAGCAATGCTTCAAAAAGTCTGTATACGTGCCTTTCCTGAGAGGCCAGTATTAGATTGCGACGCACCACTCGGTGTTTACTGCCACCCTTAAAGATTCATATAGACGATGAAACACAGAAATTGCATCGGGATTGAGTATAGTAGGCACAATGCCGACTTACGTCCAGGGGGAGCAATGCTTCATACAGTTGTATACGTGCCTTTCCTGAGATTCCAGTATTAGATTGCGACGCACCACAGGGTGTTTACTGTAACCCTTGGAGCTTCTTATTGACGATGAAACACATAAATTGCATCGGGATTGAATATAGTAGGCAGAAGATCGACTTACGTACAGGGGGAGGAATGCTTCAAAGAGTCTGTATACGTGCCTTTCCTGAGAGGCCAGTATTAGACTGCGACGCACCACTGGGAATTTACTGTAACCCTTGGAGCTTCGTATTGACGATGAAACACAGAAATTGCATCGGGATTGAATATAGTAGGCACAATGCCGACTTTCGTTCCGGGGGAGCAATGCTTCAAACTGTCTGTATACGTGCCTTTCCAGAGAGGCCAGTATTAGATTGCGACGCACCACTTGGTGTTTACTGTAACCCTTGGAGCTTCATGTTGACGATGAAATACAGAAATTGCATCGGGATTGAATATAGTAGGCACAATGCCGACTTACGTCCAGGGGAGCAATGCTTCATACAGTTGTATACGTGCCTTTCCAGAGATTCCAGTATTAGATTGCGACGAACCACTGGGTGTTTACTGTAACCCTTGGAGCTTCATATTGACTATGAAACACAGAAATTGCATCGGGATTGAATATAGTAGGCACAATGCCGACTTACGTCCAGGGGGAGCAATGCTTCAAACAGTCTGTAAACGTGCCTTTCATGAGAGGCCAGTATTAGACTGCGACGAACCACTGGGAGTTTACTGTAACCCTTGGAGCTTCATACTGACGATAAAACACAGAAATTGCATCGGGATTGGATATAGTAGGCACAATGCCGACTTACGTCCAGGGGGAGCAATGCTTCAAACAGTCTGTATACGTGCCGTTACTGTGAGGTCAGTATTAGATTGCGACGCACCACTGGATGTTTACTGTAACCCTTGGAGCTTCATACTGACGATGTAACACAGAAATTGCATCGGGAATGAATATAGTAGGCACAATGCAGACTTACGTCCAGGGGGAGCAATGCTTCATACACTTGTATACGTGCCTTTCCTGAGATTCCAGTATTAGATTGCGACGCACCACTGGGTGTTTACTGTAACCCCTGGAGCCTCATATTGACGATGAAACACAGAAATTGCATCGGGATTGAATATAGTAGGCACAATGCCGACTTACGTCCAGGGGGAGTAATGCTTCAAACAGTCTGTATACGTGCCTTTCCTAAGAGGCCAGTATTAGATTGCGACGCACCACTGGGTGTTTACTGTAAGCCTTGGAGCTTCATATTGACGATGAAACACAGAAATTGCATCGGGATTGAATATAGTAGGCACAATGCCGACTTACGTCCAGGTTGAGTAATGCTTCAAACAGTCTGTATATGTGCCGTTCCTGAGAGGCCAGTATTAGATTGCGACGCACCACTGGGTGTTTACTGTAACCCTTGGAGCTTCATATTGACGATGAAACACAGAAATTGCATCGGGATTGAATATAGTAGGCACAATGCCGACTTACGTCCAGGGGGCGTAATGCTTTAAACATTCTGTATATGTGCCGTTACTGAGAGTCCAGTATTAGATTGCGACGCACCACTGGGTGTTTACTGTAACCCTTGGAGCTTCATACTGACGATGAAACACAGAAATTGCATCGGGATTGAATATTGTAGCCACAAAGCCGACTTACGTCCAGGGGAGCAATGCTTCATACATTTGTATACGTGAATTTCCTGAGATTCCAGTATTAGATTGTGACGCGCCACTGGGTGTTTACTGTAACCTCTGGAGCTTCATATTGACGATGAAACACAGAAATTGCATCGGGATTGAATATAGTAGGCACAATGCCAACTTAGGTCCAGGGGGAGTAATGCTTCAAACAGTCTGTATACGTGCGGTTACAGAGAGGCCAGTATTAGATTGCGACGCACTACTGGGTGTTTACTGTAACCCTTGGAGCTTCATATTGACGATGAAACACAGAAATTGCATCGGGATTGAAAATAGTAGGCAGAAGATCGACTTACGTACAGGGGGAGCAATGCTTCAAACAGTCTGTATACGTGCCTTTCCTGAGAGGCCAGTATTAGACTGCGACGCACCACTGGGAATTTACTGTAACCCTTGGAGCTTCGTATTGACGATGAAACACAGAAATTGCATCGGGATTGAATATAGGAAGCACAATGCCGACTTTCGTTCAATGGGAGCTATGCTTCAAACAATTCTGTATACGTGCCTTTCCTGAGAGGCCAGTGTTAGATTGCGACGCACCACTGGGTGTTTACTGTAACCCTTGGAAATTCATATTGACGATGAAACACAGATATTGCATCGGGATTGAATATAGTAGGCACAATGCCGACTTTCGTACAGGGGGAGCAATGCTTCAAACAGTCTGTATACGTGCCTTTCCTGAGGGGCCAGTATTACATTGCGACGCACCACTCGGTGTTTACTGCCACCCTTGGAGCTTCATATTGACGATGAAACACAGAAATTGCATCGGGATTGAATATAGTAGGCACAATGCCGACTTTCGTTCAGGGGGAGTAATGCTTCAAACAGACTGTATACGTGCCTTTCCTGAGAGGCCAGTATTAGATTGCGACGCACCACTGGGTGTTTACTGTAACCCATGGAGCTTCATATTGACTATGAAACACAGAAATTGCATCGGGATTGAATATAGTAGGTACAATGCCGACTTTAGTTCAGGGGAACAATGCTTCAAACAGTCTGTATATGTGCCTTTCCTGAGAGGCCAGTATTAGATTGCGACATACCACTGGGTGTTTACTGTAACCCTTGGAGCTTCATATTGACGATGTAACACAGAAATTGCATCGGGATTGTATATAGTAGGCACAATGCCGACTTTCGTTCAGGGGAGCAATGCTTCAAACAGTCTGTATACGTGCCTTTCCTGAGAGGCCAGTATTAGATTTCGACGCACCACTTGGTGTTTACTGTAACCCTTGGAGCTTCATATTGACGATGAAATACAGAAATTGCATCGAGATTGAATATAGAAAGCAGAAGGCCGACTTACGTCCAGGGGGATAAATGCTTCAAACAGTCTGTATACGTGCCTTTCCTGAGAGGCCAGTATTAGATTGCGACGCACCACTCGATGTTTACTGTAACCCTTGGAGCCTCATATTGACGATGAAACACAGAAATTGCATCGGGATTGAATATAGTAGGCACAATGCCGACTTACGTCCAGGGGGAGTAATGCTTCAAACATACTGTATATGTGCCGTTACTGAGAGGCCAGTATTAGTTTGCGACGCACCACTGGGTGTTTACTGTAACCCTTGGAGCTTCATATTGATGATGAAACACAGAAATTGCATCGGGATTGAATATAGTAGGCACAATGCCGACTTACGTCCAGGGGGCGTAATGCTTTAAACATTCTGTATATGTGCCGTTACTGAGAGTCCAGTATTAGATTGCGACGCACCACTGGGTGTTTACTGTAACCCTTGGAGCTTCATACTGACGATGAAACACAGAAATTGCATCGGGATTGAATATTGTAGCCACAAAGCCGACTTACGTCCAGGGGAGCAATGCTTCATACATTTGTATACGTGCCTTTCCTGAGATTCCAGTATTAGATTGTGACGCGCCACTGGGTGTTTACTGTATCCTCTGGAGCTTCATATTGACGATGAAACACAGAAACTGCATTGGGATTGAATATAGTAGGCACAATGCCGACTTACGTCCAGGGGGAGTAATGCTTCAAACAGTCTGTATACGTGCCGTTACAGAGAGGCCAGTATTAGATTTGGACGCACTACTGGAAATTTACTGTAACCCTTGGAGCTTCGTATTGACGATGAAACACAGATATTGCATCGGGATTGAATATAGGAAGCACAATGCCGACTTTCGTTCAATGGGAGCTATGCTTCAAACAGTCTGTATACGTGCCTTTCCTGAGAGGCCAGTGTTAGATTGCGACGCACCACTGGGTGTTTACTGTAACGCTTGGAAATTCATATTGACGATGAAACACAGAAATTGCATCGGGATTGAATTTAGTAGGCTCAATGCCGACTTTCGTTCAGGGGGGCAATGCTTCAAATAGTCTGTATACGTGCCGTTACTGAGAGGCCAGTATTAGATTGCGACGCACCACTGGGTGCCTACTGTAACCGTTGGAGCTTCATATTGACGATGGAACAAAGAAATTGCATCTGGATTGAATATAGTAGGCACATTGCAGACTTACGTTCAGGGGGAGCATTGCTTCAAACAGCCTGTATACGTGCCTTTCCTGAGAGGCCAGTATTAGATTGCGACGCACCACTGGGCGTTTACTGTAACCCTTGGAGCTTCATATTGACGATGAAACACAGAAATTGCATCGGGATAGAATATAGTAGATACAATGCCGACTTACGTCCCAGGGGAGCAATGCTTCAAACAGTCTGTATACGTGCTGTTACTGAGAGCAGTTGTTAGATTGTGACGCACCACTTGGTAATTACTGTAACTCTTCGAGCTCCGTATTGACGATGAAACACAGAAACTGCATCGGGATTGAATATAGTAGGCACAATGCCGACTTACGTCCAGGGGGAGCAATGCTTCATACAGTTGTATACGTGCCTTTCCTGAGATTCCAGTATTAGATTGCGACGCACCACTGGGTGTTTACTGTTACCCTTGGAGCTTCATATTGACGATGAAACACAGAAATTGCATAGGGATTGAATATAGTAGGCACAATGCCGACTTACGTCCAGGGGAGTAATGCTTCAAACAGTCTGTATACGTGCCTATCCTGAGAGGCCATTATTAGATTGCGACACACCACTGGGTGTTTACGGTAACCCTTGGAGCTTCATATTGACGATGAAACACAGAAATTGCATCGGGATTGAATATAGTAGGCACAATGCCGACTTTCTTTCAGGGGGAGCAATGCTTCAAACTGTCTGTATACGTGCCTTTCCAGAGAGGCCAGTATTAGATTGCGACGCACCACTGGGTGTTTACTGTAACCCCTGGAGCTTCATATTGACGATGAAACACAGAAATTGCATCGGGATTGAATATAGTAGGCACAATGCCGACTCACGTCCAGGGGGAGTAATGCTTCAAACAGTCTGTATTCGTGCCTTTCCTGAGAGGCCAGTATTAGATTGCGACGCACCACTGGGTGTTTACTGTTAGCCTTGGAGCTTCATATTGACGATGAAACACAGAAATTGCATCGGGATTGAATATAGTAGGCACAATGCCGACTTACGTCCAGGGGGAGTAATAATTCAAACAGTCTGGATATGTGCCGCTACTGAGAGGCCAGTATTAGATTGCGACGCACCACTGGGTGTTTACTGTAACCCTTGGAGCTTCATATTGACGATGAAACACAGAAATTGCATCGGGATTGAATATAGTAGGCACAATGCCGACTTACGTCCAGGGGGAGTAATGCTTCAAACAGTCTGTATATGTGCCGTTACTGAGAGGCCAGTATTAGATTGCGACGCACCACTGGGTGTTTACTGTAACCCTTGGAGCTTCATACTGACGATGAAACACAGAAATTGCATCGGGATTGAATATAGTAGGCACAATGCCGACTTACGTCCAGGGGGAGTAATGCTTCAAACAGTCTGAATACGTGCCGTTACAGAGAGGCCAGTATTAGATTGCGACGCACCACTGGGTGTTTACTGTAACCCTTGGAGCTTCATATTGACGATGATACACAGAAATTGCATCGGGATTGAATATAGTAGGCAGAAGATCGACTTACGAACAGGAGGAGCAATGCTTCAAACAGTCTGTATACGTGCCTTTCCTGAGAGGCCAGTATTACACTGCGACGCACCGCTGGGAATTTACTGTAACACTTGGAGCTTCGTATTGACGATGAAACACAGAAATTGCATCGGGATTGAATATAGGAAGCACAATGCCGACTTTCGTTCAATGGGAGCTATGCTTCAAACATTCTGTATACGTGCCTTTCCTGAGAGGACAGTGTTAGATTGCGACGCACCACTGGGTGTTTACTGTTACCCTTGGAAATTCATATTGACGATGAAACACAGAAATTGCATCGGGATTGAATATAGTGGGCACAATGCCGACTTACGTCCAGGGGGAGCAATGCTTCAAACAGTCTGTATATGTGCCTTTCCTGAGAGGCCAGTATTAGATTGCGACGCACCACTCGGTGTTTACTGCCACCCTTGGAGCTTCATATTGACGATGGAACACAGAAATTGCATCGGGATTGAATATAGTAGGCACAATGCCGACTTTCGTTCAAGGGGAGTAATGCTTCAAACAGACTGTATACGTGCCTTTCCTGAGAGGCCAGTATTAGTTTGCGACGCACCACTGGGTGTTTACTGTAACCCTTGCAGCTTCATATTGACTATGAAACAGAGAAATTGCATCGGGATTGAATATAGTAGGCACAATGCCGACTTTCGTTCAGGGGAACAATGCTTCAAACAGTCTGTATACGTGCCTTTCCTGAGAGGCCAGTATTAGATTGCGACGTACCACTGGGTGTTTACTGTAACCCTTGGAGCTTCATATTGACGATGTAACACAGAAATTGCATCGGGATTGTATATAGTAGGCACAATGCCGACTTTCGTTCAGGGGTAGCAATGCTTCAAACAGTCTGTATACGTGCCTTTCCAGAGAGGCCAGTATTAGATTGCGACGCACCACTGGGTGTTTACTGTAACCCTTGGAGCTTCATATTGACTATGAAACACAGAAATTGCATCGAGATTGAATATAGAAAGCAGAAGGCCGACTTACGTCCAGGGGCAGGAATGCTTCAAACAGTCTGTATATGTGCCGTTACTGAGAGGCCAGTATTAGATTGCGACGCACCACTGGGTGTTTACTGTAACCCTTGGAGCTCCATATTGACGATGAAACACAGAAATTGCATCGGGATTGAATACAGTAGGCAATATGCCGACTTACGTCCAGGGGGAGGAACGCTTCAAACAGTCTGTATATGTGCCGTTACTGAGAGGCGAGTATTAGATTGCGACGCACCACTGGGTGTTTACTGTAACCCTTGGAGCTTCATATTGACGATGAAACACAGAAATTGCATCGGGATTGAATGTAGTAGGCACAATGCCGACTTACGTCCAGGGGGAGTAATGCTTCAAACAGTCTGTATATGTGCCGTTACTGAGAGGCCAGTATTAGATTGCGGCGCACCACTGGGTTTTTACTGTAACCCTTGGAGCTTCATACTGACGATAAAACACAGAAATTGCATCGGGATTGAATATAGTAGGCACAATGCGACTTACGTCCAGGGGGAGCAATGCTTCATACAGTTGTATACGTGCCGTTACAGAGAGGCCAGTATTAGATTGCGACGCACCACTGGGTGTTTACTGTAACCCTTGGAGCTCCATATTGACGATGAAACACAGAAATTGCATCGGGATTGAATACAGTAGGCAATATGCCGACTTACGTCCAGGGGGAGGAACGCTTCAAACAGTCTGTATATGTGCCGTTACTGAGAGGCGAGTATTAGATTGCGACGCACCACTGGGTGTTTACTGTAACCCTTGGAGCTTCATATTGACGATGAAACACAGAAATTGCATCGGGATTGAATATAGTAGGCACAATGCCGACTTACGTCAAGGGGGAGCAATGCTTCAAACAGTCTGTAAACGTGCCTCTCCTGAGAGGCCAGTATTAGATTGCGACGAACCACTGGGTGTTTACTGTAACCCGTGGAACTTCATATTGAGAACGAAACACGGAAATTGCATCGAGATTGAATATAGTAGGCACAATGCCGACTTACGTCCAGGGGGAGTAAAGCTTCAAACAGTCTGTATATGCGCCGTTACTGAGAGGCCAGTATTAGATTGCGACGCAGCACTGGGTGTTTACTGTAACCCTTGGACCTTCATATTGACGATGAAACACAGAAATTGCATCGGGATTGAATATTGTAGGCACAATGCAGACTTTCGTTCAGGGGGAGCAATGCTTCAAACAGTCTGTATACGTGCCTTTCCTGAGAGGCCAGTATTAGATTGCGACGCTCCACTGGGTGTTTACTGTAACCCTTGGAGCTTCATATTGACGATGAAACACAGAAATTGCATCGGGATTGAATATAGTAGGCACAATGCCGGCTTACGTCCAGGGGGAGCAATGCTTCATACACTTGTATACGTGCCTCTCCTGAGATTCCAGTATTAGATTGCGACGCACCACTGGGTGTTTACTGTAACCCCTGGAGCCTCATATTGACGATGAAACACAGAAATTGCATCGGGATTGAATATAGTAGGCACAATGCCGACTTACGTCCAGGGGGAGTAATGCTTCAAACAGTCTGTATACGTGCCTTTCCTAAGAGGCCAGTATTAGATTGCGACGCACCACTGGGTGTTTACTGTAAGCCTTGGAGCTTCATATTGACGATGAAACACAGAAATTGCATCGGGATTGAATATTGTAGGCACAATGCCGACTTACGTCCAGGGGGAGTAATGCTTCAAACAGTCTGTATATGTGCCGTTCCTGAGAGGCCAGTATTAGATTGCGACGCACCACTGGGTGTTTACTGTAACCCTTGGAGCTTCATATTGACGATGAAACACAGAAATTGCATCGGGATTGAATATAGTAGGCACAATGCCGACTTACGTCCAGGGGGAGTAATGCTTCAAACAGTCTGTATATGTGCCGTTACTGAGAGGCCAGTATTAGATTGCGACGCACCACTGGGTGTTTACTGCAACCCTTGGAGCTTCATACTGACGATGAAACACAGAAATTGCATCGGGATTGAATATAGTAGGCACAATGCCGACTTACGTCCAGGGGGAGCAATGCTTCATACAGTTGTATACGTGCCTTTCCTGAGATTCCAGGATTAGATTGTGACGCGCCACTGGGTGTTTACTGTAACCTCTGGAGCTTCATATTGACGATGAAACACAGAAATTGCATCGGGATTGAATATAGTAGGCACAATGCCAACTTACGTCCAGGGGGAGTAATGCTTCAAACAGTCTGTATACGTGCGGTTACAGAGAGGCCAGTATTAGATTGCGACGCACTACTGGGTGTTTACTGTAACCCTTGGAGCTTCATATTGACGATGAAACACAGAAATTGCATCGGGATTGAAAATAGTAGGCAGAAGATCGACTTACGTACAGGGGGAGCAATGCTTCAAACAGTCTGTATACGTGCCTTTCCTGAGAGGCCAGTATTAGACTGCGACGCACCACTGGGAATTTACTGTAACCCTTGGAGCTTCGTATTGACGATGAAACACAGAAATTGCATCGGGATTGAATATAGGAAGCACAATGCCGACTTTCGTTCAATGGGAGCTATGCTTCAAACAATTCTGTATACGTGCCTTTCCTGAGAGGCCAGTGTTAGATTGCGACGCACCACTGGGTGTTTACTGTAACCCTTGGAAATTCATATTGACGATGAAACACAGATATTGCATCGGGATTGAATATAGTAGGCACAATGCCGACTTTCGTACAGGGGGAGCAATGCTTCAAACAGTCTGTATACGTGCCTTTCCTGAGAGGCCAGTATTACATTGCGACGCACCACTCGGTGTTTACTGCCACCCTTGGAGCTTCATATTGACGATGAAACACAGAAATTGCATCGGGATTGAATATAGTAGGCACAATGCCGACTTTCGTTCAGGGGGAGTAATGCTTCAAACAGACTGTATACGTGCCTTTCCTGAGAGGCCAGTATTAGATTGCGACGCACCACTGGGTGTTTACTGTAACCCATGGAGCTTCATATTGACTATGAAACACAGAAATTGCATCGGGATTGAATATAGTAGGTACAATGCCGACTTTCGTTCAGGGGAACAATGCTTCAAACAGTCTGTATACGTGCCTTTCCTGAGAGGCCAGTATTAGATTGCGACATACCACTGGGTGTTTACTGTAACCGTTGGAGCTTCATATTGACGATGTAACACAGAAATTGCATCGGGATTGTATATAGTAGGCACAATGCCGACTTTCGTTCAGGGGAGCAATGCTTCAAACAGTCTGTATACGTGCCTTTCCTGAGAGGCCAGTATTAGATTTCGACGCACCACTTGGTGTTTACTGTAACCCTTGGAGCTTCATATTGACGATGAAATACAGAAATTGCATCGAGATTGAATATAGAAAGCAGAAGGCCGACTTACGTCCAGGGGGAGAAATGCTTCAAACAGTCTGTATACGTGCCTTTCCTGAGAGGCCAGTATTAGATTGCGACGCACCACTCGATGTTTACTGTAACCCTTGGAGCCTCATATTGACGATGAAACACAGAAATTGCATCGGGATTGAATATAGTAGGCACAATGCCGACTTACGTCCAGGGGGAGTAATGCTTCAAACATTCTGTATATGTGCCGTTACTGAGAGGCCAGTATTAGATTGCGACGCACCACTGGGTTTTTACTGTAACCCTTGGAGCTTCATATTGACGATGAAACACAGAAATTGCATCGGGATTGAATATAGTAGGCACAATGCCGACTTACGTCCAGGGGGCGTAATGCTTTAAACATTCTGTATATGTGCCGTTACTGAGAGTCCAGTATTAGATTGCGACGCACCACTGGGTTTTTACTGTAACCCTTGGAGCTTCATACTGACGATGAAACACAGAAATTGCATCGGGATTGAATATTGTAGGCACAAAGCCGACTTACGTCCAGGGGAGCAATGCTTCATACATTTGTATACGTGCCTTTCCTGAGATTCCAGTATTAGATTGTGACGCGCCACTGGGTGTTTACTGTATCCTCTGGAGCTTCATATTGACGATGAAACACAGAAACTGCATCGGGATTGAATATAGTAGGCACAATGCCGACTTACGTCCAGGGGGAGTAATGCTTCAAACAGTCTGTATACGTGCCGTTACAGAGAGGCCAGTATTAGATTGGGACGCACTACTGGAAATTTACTGTAACCCTTGGAGCTTCGTATTGACGATGAAACACAGATATTGCATCGGGATTGAATATAGGAAGCACAATGCCGACTTTCGTTCAATGGGAGCTATGCTTCAAACAGTCTGTATACGTGCCTTTCCTGAGAGGCCAGTGTTAGATTGCGACGCACCACTGGGTGTTTACTGTAACGCTTGGAAATTCATATTGACGATGAAACACAGAAATTGCATCGGGATTGAATTTAGTAGGCTCAATGCCGACTTTCGTTCAGGGGGGCAATGCTTCAAATAGTCTGTATACGTGCCGTTACTGAGAGGCCAGTATTAGATTGCGACGCACCACTGGGTGCCTACTGTAACCGTTGGAGCTTCATATTGACGATGGAACAAAGAAATTGCATCTGGATTGAATATAGTAGGCACATTGCAGACTTACGTTCAGGGGGAGCATTGCTTCAAACAGCCTGTTTACGTGCCTTTCCTGAGAGGCCAGTATTAGATTGCGACGCACCACTGGGCGTTTACTGTAACCCTTGGAGCTTCATATTGACGATGAAACACAGAAACTGCATCGGGATTGAATATAGTAGGCACAATGCCGAGTTACGTCCAGGGGGAGCAATGCTTCATACAGTTGTATACGTGCCTTTCCTGAGATTCCAGTATTAGATTGCGACGCACCACTGGGTGTTTACTGTAACCCTTGGAGCTTCATATTGACGATGAAACACAGAAATTGCATAGGGATTGAATATAGTAGGCACAATGCCGACTTACGTCCAGGGGAGTAATGCTTCAAACAGTCTGTATACGTGCCTATCCTGAGAGGCCATTATTAGATTGCGACACACCACTGGGTGTTTACGGTAACCCTTGGAGCTTCATATTGACGATGAAACACAGAAATTGCATCGGGATTGAATATAGTAGGCACAATGCCGACTTTCTTTCAGGGGGAGCAATGCTTCAAACTGTCTGTATACGTGCCTTTCCAGAGAGGCCAGTATTAGATTGCGACGCACCACTGGGTGTTTACTGTAACCCCTGGGGCTTCATATTGACGATGAAACACAGAAATTGCATCGGGATTGAATATAGTAGGCACAATGCCGACTCACGTCCAGGGGGAGTAATGCTTCAAACAGTCTGTATTCGTGCCTTTCCTGAGAGGCCAGTATTAGATTGCGACGCACCACTGGGTGTTTACTGTTAGCCTTGGAGCTTCATATTGACGATGAAACACAGAAATTGCATCGGGATTGAATATAGTAGGCACAATGCCGACTTACGTCCAGGGGGAGTAATAATTCAAACAGTCTGGATATGTGCCGCTACTGAGAGGCCAGTATTAGATTGCGACGCACCACTGGGTGTTTACTGTAACCCTTGGAGCTTCATATTGACGATGAAACACAGAAATTGCATCGGGATTGAATATAGTTGGCACAATGCCGACTTACGTCCAGGGGGAGTAATGCTTCAAACAGTCTGTATATGTGCCGTTACTGAGAGGCCAGTATTAGATTGCGACGCACCACTGGGTGTTTACTGTAACCCTTGGAGCTTCATACTGACGATGAAACACAGAAATTGCATCGGGATTGAATATAGTAGGCACAATGCCGACTTACGTCCAGGGGGAGCAATGCTTCATACAGTTGTATACGTGCCTTTCCTGAGATTCCAGTATTAGATTGTGACGCGCCCCTGGGTGTTTACTGTAACCTCTGGAGCTTCATATTGACGATGAAACACAGAAATTGCATCGGGTTTGAATATAGTAGGCACAATGCCAATATACGTCCAGGGGGAGTAATGCTTCAAACAGTCTGAATACGTGCCGTTACAGAGAGGCCAGTATTAGATTGCGACGCACCACTGGGTGTTTACTGTAACCCTTGGAGCTTCATATTGACGATGATACACAGAAATTGCATCGGGATTGAATATAGTAGGCAGAAGATCGACTTACGAACAGGGGGAGCAATGCTTCAAACAGTCTGTATACGTGCCTTTCCTGAGAGGCCAGTATTACACTGCGACGCACCGCTGGGAATTTACTGTAACACTTGGAGCTTCGTATTGACGATGAAACACAGAAATTGCATCGGGATTGAATATAGGAAGCACAATGCCGACTTTCGTTCAATGGGAGCTATGCTTCAAACATTCTGTATACGTGCCTTTCCTGAGAGGACAGTGTTAGATTGCGACGCACCACTGGGTGTTTACTGTTACCCTTGGAAATTCATATTGACGATGAAACACAGAAATTGCATCGGGATTGAATATAGTGGGCACAATGCCGACTTACGTCCAGGGGGAGCAATGCTTCAAACAGTCTGTATATGTGCCTTTCCTGAGAGGCCAGTATTAGATTGCGACGCACCACTCGGTGTTTACTGCCACCCTTGGAGCTTCATATTGACGATGGAACACAGAAATTGCATCGGGATTGAATATAGTCGGCACAATGCCGACTTTCGTTCAAGGGGAGTAATGCTTCAAACAGACTGTATACGTGCCTTTCCTGAGAGGCCAGTATTAGTTTGCGACGCACCACTGGGTGTTTACTGTAACCCTTGCAGCTTCATATTGACTATGAAACAGAGAAATTGCATCGGGATTGAATATAGTAGGCACAATGCCGACTTTCGTTCAGGGGAACAATGCTTCAAACAGTCTGTATACGTGCCTTTCCTGAGAGGCCAGTATTAGATTGCGACGTACCACTGGGTGTTTACTGTAACCCTTGGAGCTTCATATTGACGATGTAACACAGAAATTGCATCGGGATTGTATATAGTAGGCACAATGCCGACTTTCGTTCAGGGGTAGCAATGCTTCAAACAGTCTGTATACGTGCCTTTCCAGAGAGGCCAGTATTAGATTGCGACGCACCACTTGGTGTTTACTGTAACCCTTGGAGCTTCATATTGACGATGAAATACAGAAATTGCATCGGGATGGAATAAAGTAGGCACAATGCCGACTTACGTCCAGGGGGAGCAATGCTTCATACAGTTGTATACGTGCCTTTCCAGAGATTCCAGTATTAGATTGCGACGCACCACTGGGTGTTTACTGTAACGCTTGGAGCTTCATATTGACTATGATACACAGAAATTGCATCGAGATTGAATATAGAAAGCAGAAGGCCGACTTACGTCCAGGGGCAGGAATGCTTGAAACAGTCTGTATATGTGCCGTTACTGAGAGGCCAGTATTAGATTGCGACGCACCACTGGGTGTTTACTGTAACCCTTGGAGCTTCATATTGACGATGAAACACAGAAATTGCATCGGGATTGAATATAGTAGGCACAAAGCCGAATTACGTCCAGGGGGAGCAATGCTTCAAACAGTCTGTATACGTGCCCTTCATGAGCGGCCAGTATTAGACTGCGACGCATCACTGGGAGTTTACTGTAACCCTTGGAGCTTCATATTGACGATGAAACACAGAAATTGCATCGGGATTGAATGTAGTAGGCACAATGCCGACTTACGTCCAGGGGGAGTAATGCTTCAAACAGTCTGTATATGTGCCGTTACTGAGAGGCCAGTATTAGATTGCGGCGCACCACTGGGTTTTTACTGTAACCCTTGGAGCTTCATACTGACGATAAAACACAGAAATTGCATCGGGATTGAATATAGTAGGCACAATGCGACTTTCGTCCAGGGGGAGCAATGCTTCATACAGTTGTATACGTGCCGTTACAGAGAGGCCAGTATTAGATTGCGACGCACCACTGGGTGTTTACTGTAACCCTTGGAGCTCCATATTGACGATGAAGCACAGAAATTGCATCGGGATTGAATACAGTAGGCAATATGCCGACTTACGTCCAAAGGGAGGAACGCTTCAAACAGTCTGTATATGTGCCGTTACTGAGAGGCGAGTATTAGATTGCGACGCACCACTGGGTGTTTACTGTAACCCTTGGAGCTTCATATTGACGATGAAACACAGAAATTGCATCGGGATTGAATATAGTAGGCACAATGCCGACTTACGTCAAGGGGGAGCAATGCTTCAAACAGTCTGTAAACGTGCCTCTCCTGAGAGGCCAGTATTAGATTGCGACGAACCACTGGGTGTTTACTGTAACCCGTGGAACTTCATATTGAGAACGAAACACGGAAATTGCATCGAGATTGAATATAGTAGGCACAATGCCGACTTACGTCCAGGGGGAGTAAAGCTTCAAACAGTCTGTATATGCGCCGTTACTGAGAGGCCAGTATTAGATTGCGACGCAGCACTGGGTGTTTACTGAAACCCTTGGACCTTCATATTGACGATGAAACACAGAAATTGCATCGGGATTGAATATTGTAGGCACAATGCAGACTTTCGTTCAGGGGGAGCAATGCTTCAAACAGTCTGTATACGTGCCTTTCCTGAGAGGCCAGTATTAGATTGCGACGCTCCACTGGGTGTTTACTGTAACCCTTGGAGCTTCATATTGACGATGAAACACAGAAATTGCATCGGGATTGAATATAGTAGGCACAATGCCGGCTTACGTCCAGGGGGAGCAATGCTTCAAACAGTCTGTATACGTGCCTTTCCTGAGAGGCCAGTATTAGATTGCGTCGCACCACTTGGTGTTTACTGCCACCCTTGGAGCTTCGTATTGACGATGAAACACAGAAATTGCATCAGGATTGAATATAGGAAGCACAATGCCGACTTTCGTTCAATGGGAGCTATGCTTCAATCATTCTGTATACGTGCCTTTCCTGAGCGGCCAGTGTTTGATTGCGACGCACCACTGGGTGTTTACTGTAACCCTTGGAAATTCATATTGACGATGAAACACAGAAATTGCATCGGGTTGAATATAGTAGGCACAATGCCGACTTTCGTTCAGGGGGAGCAATGCTTCAAACAGTCTGTATACGTGCCTTTCCTGAGAGGCATGTATTACATTGCGACGCACCACTCGGTGATTACTGCCACCCTTGGAGCTTCATATTGACGATGAAACACAGAAATTGCATCGGGATTGAATATAGTAGGCACAATGCCGACTTTCGTTCACGGGGAGTAATGCTTCAAACCGACTGTATACGTGCCTTTCCTGAGAGGCGAGTATTAGTTTGCGACGCACCACTGGGTGTTTACTGTAACCCTTGGAGCTTCATATTGACTATGAAACACAGAAATTGCATCGGGATTGAATAAAGTAGGCACAATGCCGACTTCCTTTCAGGGGAACAATGCTTCAAACAGTCTGTATACGTCCCTTTCCTGAGAGGCCAGTATTAGATTGCGATGTACCACTGGGTGTTTACTGTAACCCTTGGAGCTTCATATTGACGATGTAACACAGAAATTGCATCGGGATTGTATATAGTAGGCACTATGCCGACTATCGTTCAGGGTGAGCAATGCTTCAAACTGTCTGTATACGTGCCTTTCCAGAGAGGCCAGTATTAGATTGCGACGCACCACTGGGTGTTTACTGTAACCCTTGGAGCTTCATATTGACTATGAAACACAGAAATTGCATCGAGATTGAATATAGAAAGCAGAAGGCCGACTTACGTCCAGGGGCAGGAATGCTTCAAACAGTCTGTATATGTGCCGTTACTGAGAGGCCAGTATTAGATTGCGACGCACCACTGGGTGTTTACTGTAACCCTTGGAGCTTCATATTGACGATGAAACACAGAAATTGCATCGGGATTGAATATAGTAGGCACAAAGCCGAATTACGTCCAGGCGGAGCAATGCTTCAAACAGTCTGTATACGTGCCCTTCATGAGCGGCCAGTATTAGACTGCGACGCATCACTGGGAGTTTACTGTAACCCTTGGAGCTTCATATTGACGATGAAACACAGAAATTGCATCGGGATTGAATGTAGTAGGCACAATGCCGACTTACGTCCAGGGGGAGTAATGCTTCAAACAGTCTGTATATGTGCCGTTACTGAGAGGCCAGTATTAGATTGCGGCGCACCACTGGGTTTTTACTGTAACCCTTGGAGCTTCATACTGACGATAAAACACAGAAATTGCATCGGGATTGAATATAGTAGGCACAATGCGACTTACGTCCAGGGGGAGCAATGCTTCATACAGTTGTATACGTGCCGTTACAGAGAGGCCAGTATTAGATTGCGACGCACCACTGGGTGTTTACTGTAACCCTTGGAGCTCCATATTGACGATGAAACACAGAAATTGCATCGGGATTGAATACAGTAGGCAATATGCCGACTTACGTCCAGGGGGAGGAACGCTTCAAACAGTCTGTATATGTGCCGTTACTGAGAGGCGAGTATTAGATTGCGACGCACCACTGGGTGTTTACTGTAACCCTTGGAGCTTCATATTGACGATGAAACACAGAAATTGCATCGGGATTGAATATAGTAGGCACAATGCCGACTTACGTCAAGGGGGAGCAATGCTTCAAACAGTCTGTAAACGTGCCTCTCCTGAGAGGCCAGTATTAGATTGCGACGAACCACTGGGTGTTTACTGTAACCCGTGGAACTTCATATTGAGAACGAAACACGGAAATTGCATCGAGATTGAATATAGTAGGCACAATGCCGACGCACGTCCAGGGGGAGTAAAGCTTCAAACAGTCTGTATATGTGCCGTTACTGAGAGGCCAGTATTAGATTGCGACGCAGCACTGGGTGTTTACTGTAACCCTTGGACCTTCATATTGACGATGAAACACAGAAATTGCATCGGGATTGAATATTGTAGGCACAATGCAGACTTTCGTTCAGGGGGAGCAATGCTTCAAACAGTCTGTATACGTGCCTTTCCTGAGAGGCCAGTATTAGATTGCGACGCTCCACTGGGTGTTTACTGTAACCCTTGGAGCTTCATATTGACGATGAAACACAGAAATTGCATCGGGATTGAATATAGTAGGCACAATGCCGACTTACGTCCAGGGGGAGCAATGCTTCAAACGGTCTGTATACGTGCCTTTCCTGAGAGGCCAGTATTAGATTGCGACGCACCACTCGGTGTTTACTGCCACCCTTGGAGCTTCGTATTGACGATGAAACACAGAAATTGCATCGGGATTGAATATAGGAAGCACAATGCCGACTTTCGTTCAATGGGAGCTATGCTTCAATCATTCTGTATACGTGCCTTTCCTGAGCGGCCAGTGTTTGATTGCGACGCACCACTGGGTGTTTACTGTAGCCCTTGGAGCTTCATATTGACGATGAAACACAGAATTTGCATCGGGATTGAATATAGTAGGCACAATGCCGACTTACGTCCAGGGGGAGCAATGATTCAAACAGTCTGTATACGTGCCTTTCCTGAGAGGCCAGTATTAGATTGCGACGCACCACTGGGTGTTTACTGTAACCCTTGGAGCTTCATATTGACTATGAAACACAGAAATTGCATCGGGATTGAATAAAGTAGACACAATGCCGACTTTCTTTCAGGGGAACAATGCTTCAAACAGTCTGTATACGTCCCTTTCCTGAGAGGCCAGTATTAGATTGCGACGTACCACTGGGTGTTTACTGTAACCCTTGGAGCTTCATATTGACGATGTAACACAGAAATTGCATCGGGATTGTATATAGTAGGCACAATGCCGACTATCGTTCAGGGTGAGCAATGCTTCAAACTGTCTGTATACGTGCCTTTCCAGAGAGGCCAGTATTAGATTGCGACGCACCACGTGGTGTTTACTGTAACCCTTGGAGCTTCATATTGACGATGAAATATAGAAATTGCATCGGGATGGTATATAGTAGGCACAATGTCGACTTACGTCCAGGGGGAGCAATGCTTCATACAGTTGTATACGAGCCTTTCCAGAGATTCCAGTATTAGATTGCGACGCTCCACTGGGTGTTTACTGTAATCCTTGGAGCTTCATATTGACTATGAAACACAGAAATTGCATCGAGATTGAATATAGAAAGCAGAAGGCCGACTTACGTCCAGGGGCAGGAATGCTTCAAACAGTCTGTATATGTGCCGTTACTGAGAGGCCAGTATTAGATTGCGACGCACCACTGGGTGTTTACTGTAACCCTTGGAGCTTCATATTGACGATGAAACACAGAAATTGCATCGGGATTGAATATAGTAGGCACAAAGCCGACTTACGTCCAGGGGGAGCAATGCTTCAAACAGTCTGTATACGTGCCCTTCATGAGAGGCCAGTATTAGACTGCGACGCACCACTGGGAGTTTACTGTAACCTTTGGAGCTTCATATTGACGATGAAACACAAAAATTGCATCGGGATTGAAAGTAGTAGGCACAATGCCGACTTACCTCCAGGGGGAGTAATGCTTCAAACAGTCTGTATATGTGCCGTTACTGAGAGGCCAGTATTAGATTGCGACGCACCACTGGGTGTTTACTGTAACCCTTGGAGCTTCATATTGAGAATGAAACACGGAAATTGCATCGAGATTGAATATAGTAGGCACAATGCCGACTTACGTCCAGGGGGAGTAATGCCACAAACAGTCTGTATTTGTGCCGTTACTGAGAGGCCAGTATTAGATTGCGACGCAGCACTGGCTGTTTACTGTAACCCTTGGACCTTCATATTGACGATGAAACACAGAAATTGCATCGGGATTGAATATTGTACGCACAATGCAGACTTTCGTTAGGGGGAGCAATGCTTCAAACAATCTGTATACGTGCCTTTCCTGAGAGGCCAGTATTAGATTGCGACGCACCACTGGGTGTTTACTGTAGCCCTTGGAGCTTCATATTGACGATGAAACACAGAATTTGCATCGGGATTGAATATAGTAGGCACAATGCCGACTTACGTCCAGGGGGAGCAATGATTCAAACAGTCTGTATACGTGCCTTTCCTGAGAGGCCAGTATTAGATTGCGACGCACCACTGGGTGTTTACTGTAACCCTTGGAGCTTCATATTGACGATGAAACACAGAAATTGCATCGGGATTGAATATAGTAGGCACAATGCCGACTTTCGCTCAGGGGGAGCAATGCTTCAAACAGTCTGTATACGTGCCTTTCTTGAGAGGCCAGTATTAGATTGCGACGCACCACTCGGTGTTTACTGCCACCCTTGGAGCTTCATATTGACGATGAAACACAGAAATTGCATCGGGATTGAATGTAGTAGGCACAATGCCGACTTACGTCCAGGGGGAGCAATGCTTCATACAGTTGTATACGTGCCTTACCTGAGTTTCCAGTATTAGATTGCGACGCACAACTGGGTGTTTACTGTAACCCTTGGAGCTTCATATTGACGATGAAACACAGAAATTGCATCGGGATTGAATATAGTAGGCACAATGCCGACTTTCGTTCAGGGGGATTAATGCTTCAAACAGTCTCTATACGTGCCTTTCCTGAGAGGCAAGTATTAGATTGCGACGCACCACTGGGTGTTTACTGTAACCCTTGGAGCTTCATATTGACGATGAAACACAGAAATTGCATCGGGATTGAATATAGTAGGAACAATGCCGAATTTCGTTCAGGGGGAGCAATGCCTCAAACAGTCTGTATACGTGCCTTTCCAGACGTTCCAGTATTAGATTGCGACGCACCACTGGGTGTTTACTGTAACCCTTGGAGCTTCATACTGACGATAAAACACAGAAATTGCATCGGGATTGAATATAGTAGGCACAAAGTTGACTTACGTCCAGGGGGAGCAGTGCTTCATACAGTTGTATACGTGCCGTTACAGAGAGGCCAGTATTAGATTGCGACGCACCACTGGGTGTTTACTGTAACCCTTGGAGCTCCATATTGACGATGTAACACAGAAATTGCATCGGGATTGAATATAGTAGGCACAATGCCGACTTACGTCCAGGGGGAGCAATGCTTCATACAGTTGTATACGTGCCTTTCCTGAGTTTCCAGTATTAGATTGCGACGCACCACTGGGTGTTTACTGTAACCCTTGGAGCTTCATATTGACGATGAAACACAGAAATTGCATCGGGATTGAATATAGTAGGCACAATGCCGACTTACGTCCAGGGGGAGCAATGCTTCATACAGTTGTATACGTGCCTTTCCAGTGGTTCCAGTATTACATTGCGACGCACCACTGGGTGTTTACTGTAACCCATGGAGCTTCATATTGACGATGAAACACAGAAATTGCATCGGGATTGAATATAGTAGGCACAAAGCCGGCTTACGTCCAGGGGGAGCAATGCTTCAAACAGTCCGTATACGTGCCTTTCCTGAGAGGCCAGTGTTAGATTGCGACGCACCACTGGGTGTTTACTGTAACGCTTGGAAATTCATATTGACGATGAAACACAGAAATTGCATCGGGATTGAATATAGTAGGCTCAATGCCGACTTTCGTTCAGGGGGAGCAATGCTTCAAATAGTCTGTATACGTGCCGTTACTGAGAGGCCAGTATTAGATTGCGACGCACCACTGGGTGCTTACTGTAACCCTTGGAGCTTCATATTGACGATGGAACAAAGAAATTGCATCTGGATTGAATATAGTAGGCACATTGCAGACTTACGTTCAGGGGGAGCATTGCTTCAAACAGCCTGTATACGTGCCTTACCTGAGAGGCCAGTATTAGATTGCGACGCACCACTGGGCGTTTACTGTAACCCTTGGAGCTTCATATTGACGATGAAACACAGAAATTGCATCGGGATTGAATATATTAGGCACAATGCTGACTTACGTCCAGGGGGAGCAATGCTTCATACAGTTGTATACGTGCCTTTCCTGAGATTCCAGTATTAGATTGCGACGCACCACTGGGTGTTTACTGTAACCCTTGGAGCTTCATATTGACGATGAAACACAGAAATTGCATAGGGATTGAATATAGAAGGCACAATGCCGACTTACGTCCAGGGGAGTAATGCTTCAAACATTCTGTATACGTGCCTATCCTGAGAGGCAATTATTAGATTGCGACACACCACTGGGTGTTTACGGTACCCCTTGGAGCATCATATTGACGATGAAACACAGAAATTGCATCGGGATTGAATATAGTAGGCACAATGCCGACTTTCGTTCAGGGGGAGCAATGCTTCAAACTGTCTGTATACGTGCCTTTCCAGAGAGGCCAGTATTAGATTGCGACGCACCACTGGGTGTTTACTGTAACCCTTGGAGCTTCATATTGACGATGAAACACAGAAATTGCATCGGGATTCAATATAGTAGGCACAATGCCGACTCACGTATAGGGGGAGTAATGCTTCAAACAGTCTGTATACGTGCCTTTCCTGAGAGGCCAGTATTAGATTGCGACGCACCACTGGGTGTTTACTGTAAGCCTTGGAGCTTCATATTGACGATGAAACACAGAAATTGCATCGGGATTGAATATAGTAGGCACAATGCCGACTTACGTCCAGGGGGAGTAATGCTTCAAACAGTCTGTATATGTGCCGTTACTGAGAGGCCAGTATTAGATTGCGACGCACCACTGGGTGTTTACTGTAACCCTTGGAGCTTCATACTGACGATGAAACACAGAAATTGCATCGGGATTGAATATAGTAGGCACAATGCCGACTTACGTCCAGGGGGAGCAATGCTTCATACAGTTGTATACGTGCCTTTCCTGAGATTCCAGTATTAGATTGTGACGCGCCACTGGGTGTTTACTGTAACCTCTGGAGCTTCATATTGACGATGAAACACAGAAATTGCATCGGGATTGAATATAGTAGGCACAATGCCAACTTACGTCCAGGGGGGTAATGCTTCAAACAGTCTGTATACGTGCCGTTACAGAGAGGCCAGTATTAGATTGCGACGCACCACTGGGTGTTTACTGTAACCCTTGGAGCTTCATATTGACGATGAAACACAGAAATTGCATCGGGATTGAATATAGTAGGCAGAAGATCGACTTACGTACAGGGGGAGCAATGCTTCAAACAGTCTGTATACGTGCCTTTCCTGAGAGGCCAGTATTAGACTGCGACGCACCACTGGGAATTTACTGTAACACTTGGAGCTTCGTATTGACGATGAAACACAGAAATTGCATCGGGATTGAATATAGGAAGCACAATGCCGACTTTCGTTCAATGGGAGCTATGCTTCAAACATTCTGTATATGTGCCTTTCCTGAGAGGACAGTGTTAGATTGCGACGCACCACTGGGTGTTTACTGTAACCCTTGGAAATTCATATTGACGATGAAACACAGAAATTGCATCGGGATTGAATATAGTAGGCACAATGCCGACTTACGTCCAGGGGGAGCAATGCTTCAAACAGTCTGTATACGTGCCTTTCCTGAGAGGCCAGTATTAGATTGCGACGCACCACTCGGTATTTACTGCCACCCTTGGAGCTTCATATTGACGATGAAACGAAGAAATTGCATCGGGATTGAATATAGTAGGCACAATGCCGACTTTCGTTCAGGGGGAGTAATGCTTCAAACAGACTGTATACGTGCCTTTCCTGAGAGGCCAGTATTAGTTTGCGACGCACCACTGGGTGTTTACTGTAACCCTTGCAGCTTCATATTGACTATGAAACACAGAAATTGCATCGAGATTGAATATAGAAAGCAGAAGGCCGACTTACGTCCAGGGGCAGGAATGCTTCAAACAGTCTGTATATGTGCCGTTACTGAGAGGCCAGTATTAGATTGCGACGCACCACTGGGTGTTTACTGTAACCCTTGGAGCTTCATATTGACGATGAAACACAGAAATTGCATCGGGATTGAATATAGTAGGCACAATGCGACTTACGTCCAGGGGGAGCAATGCTTCATACAGTTGTATACGTGCCGTTACAGAGAGGCCAGTATTAGATTGCGACGCACCACTGGGTGTTTACTGTAACCCTTGGAGCTCCATATTGACGATGAAACACAGAAATTGCATCGGGATTGAATACAGTAGGCAATATGCCGACTTACGTCCAGGGGGAGGAACGCTTCAAACAGTCTGTATATGTGCCGTTACTGAGAGGCGAGTATTAGATTGCGACGCACCACTGGGTGTTTACTGTAACCCTTGGAGATTCATATTGACGATGAAACACAGAAATTGCATCGGGATTGAATATAGTAGGCACAGTGCCGACTTACGTCAAGGGGGAGCAATGCTTCAAACAGTCTGTAAACGTGCCTCTCCTGAGAGGCCAGTATTAGATTGCGACGCACCACTGGGTGTTTACTGTAACACGTGGAACTTCATATTGAGAACGAAACACGGAAATTGCATTGAGATTGAATATAGTAGGAACAATGCCGACTTACGTCCAGGGGGAGTAAAGCTTCAAACAGTCTGTATATGTGCCGCTACTGAGAGGCCAGTATTAGATTGCGACGCAGCACTGGGAGTTTACAGTAACCCTTGGACCTTCATATTGACGATGAAACACAGAAATTGCATTGGGATTGAATATTGTAGGCACAATGCAGACTTTCGTTCAGGGGGAGCAATGCTTCAAACAGTCTGTATACGTTCCTTTCCTGAGAGGCCAGTATTAGATTGCGACGCTCCACTGGGTGTTTACTGTAACCCTTGGAGCTTCATATTGACGATGAAACACAGAAGTTGCATCGGGATTGAATATAGTAGGCACAATGCCGACTTACGTCCAGGGGGAGCAATGCTTCAAACAGTCTGTATACGTGCCTTTCCTGAGAGGCCAGTATTAGATTGCGACGCACCACTCGGTGTTTACTGCCACCCTTGGAGCTTCGTATTGACGATGAAACTCAGAAATTGCATCGGGATTGAATATAGGAAGCACAATGCCGACTTTCGTTCAATGGGAGCTATGCTTCAAACATTCTGTATACGTGCATTTCCTGAGATGCCAGTGTTAGATTGCGACGCACCACTGGGTGTTTACTGTAACCCTTGGAAATTCATATTGACGATGAAACACAGAAATTGCATCGGGATTGAATATAGTAGGCACAATGCCGACTTTCGTTCAGGGGGAGCAATGCTTCAAACAGTCTGTATACGTGCCTTTCCTGAGAGGCATGTATTACATTGCGACGCACCACCCGGTGTTTACTGCCACCCTTCTAGCTTCATATTGACTATGAAACACAGAAATTGCATCGGGATTGAATAGAGTAGGCACAATGCCGACTTTCTTTCAGGGGAACAATGCTTCAAACAGTCTGTATACGTCCCTTTCCTGAGAGGCCAGTATTAGATTGCGACGTACCACTGGGTGTTTACTGTAACCCTTGGAGCTTCATATTGACGATGTAACACAGAAATTGCATCGGGATTGTATATAGTAGGCACAATGCCGACTATCGTTCAGGGTGAGCAATGCTTCAAACTGTCTGTATACGTGCCTTTCCAGAGAGGCCAGTATTAGATTGCGACGCACCACTTGGTGTTTACTGTAACCCTTGGAGCTTCATATTGACGATGAAATACAGAAATTGCATCGGGATGGAATATAGTAGGCACAATGCCGACTTACGTCCAGCGGGAGCAATGCTTCATTCAGTTGTATACGTGCCTTTCCAGAGATTCCAGTATTAGATTGCGACGCACCACTGGGTGTTTACTGTATTCCTTGGAGCTTCATATTGACTATGAAACACAGAAATTGCATCGAGATGGAATATAGAAAGCAGAAGGCCGACTTACGTCCAGGGGCAGGAATGCTTCAAACAGTCTGTATATGTGCCGTTACTGAGAGACCAGTATTAGATTGCGACGCACCACTGGGTGTTTACTGTAACCCTTGGAGCTTCATATTGACGATGAAACACAAAAATTGCATCGGGATTGACTATAGTAGGCACAAAGCCGACTTACGTCCAGGGGGAGCAATGCTTCAAACAGTCTGTATACGTGCCCTTCATGAGAGGCCAGTATTAGACTGCGACGCACCACTGGGAGTTTACTGTAACCCTTGGAGCTTCATATTGACGATGAAACACAAAAATTGCATCGGGATTGAATGTAGTAGTCACAATGCCGACTTACGTCCAGGGGGAGTAATGCTTCAAACAGTCTGTATATGTGCCGTTACTGAGAGGCCAGTAATAGATTGCGATGCACCACTGGGTGTTTACTGTAACCCTTGGAGCATCATATTGAGAATGAAACACGGAAATTGCATCGAGATTGAATACAGTAGGCACAATGCCGACTTACGTCCAGGGGGAGTAATGCCACAAACAGTCTGTATATGTGCCGTTACTGAGAGGCCAGTATTAGACTGCGACGCAGCACTGGCTGTTTACTGTAACCCTTGGACCTTCATATTGACGATGAAACACAGATATTGCATCGGGATTGAATATTGTACGCACAATGCAGACTTTCGTTAGGGGGAGCAATGCTTCAAACAGTCTGTATACGTGCCTTTCCTGAGAGGCCAGTATTAGATTGCGACGCACCACTGGGTGTTTACTGTAACCCTTGGAGCTTCATATTGACGATGAAACACAGAAATTGCATCGGGATTGAATATAGTAGGCACAATGCCGACTTACGTCCAGGGGGAGCAATGATTCAAACAGTCTGTATACGTGCCTATCCTGAGACGCCAGTATTAGATTGCGACGCACCACTGGGTGTTTACTGTAACCCTTGGAGCATCATATTGACGATGAAACACAGAAATTGCATCGGGATTGATTATGGTAGGCACAATGCCGACTTTCGTTCAGGGGGAGCAATGCTTCAAACAGTCTGAATACGTGCCATTCCTGAGAGGTAAGTATTAGATTGCGACGCACCACTGGGTGTTTACTGTAACCCTTGGAGCTTCATATTGACGATGAAACACAGAAATTGCATCGGGATAGAATATAGTAGGAACAATGCCGAATTTCGTTCAGAGGGAGCAATGCCTCAAACAGTCTGTATACGTGCCTTTCCAGAGGTTCCAGTATTAGATTGCGACGCACCACTGGGTGTTTACTGTAACCCTTGGAGCTTAATACTGACGATAAAACACAGAAATTGCATCGGGATTGAATATAGTAGGCACAATGCCGACTTACGTCCAGGGGGAGCAATGCTTCATACAGTTGTATACGTGCCTTTCCTGAGTTTCCAGTATTAGATTGCGACGCACCACTGGGTGTTTACTGTAACCCTTGGAGCTTCATATTGACGATGAAACACAGAAATTGCATCGGGATTGGATATAGTAGGCACATGCCGACTTACGTCCAGGGGGAGCAATGCTTCATACAGTTGTATACGTGCCTTTCCAGAGGTTCCAGTATTACATTGCGACGCACCACTGGGTGTTTACTGTAACCCATGGAGCTTCATATTGACGATGAAACACAGAAATTGCATCGGGATTGAATATAGTAGGCACAAAGCCGGCTTACGTCCAGGGGGAGCAATGCTTCAAATAGTCTGTATACGTGCCCCTCATGAGAGGCCAGTATTAGACTGCGGCGCACCACTTGGAGTTTACTGTAACCCTTGGAGAATCATAATGACGATGAAACACAGAAATTGCATCGGGATTGAATGTAGTAGGCACAATGCCGACTTTCGTTCACGGGGAGCAATGCTTCAAACAGTCTGTATACGTGCCTTTCCTGAGAGGCCAGTATTAGATTGCGACGCACCACTCGGTGTTTACTGCCACCCTTGGAGCTTCATATTGACGATGAAACACAGAAATTGCATCGGGATTGAAAAAAGTAGGCACAATGCCGACTTACGTCCAGGGGGAGCAATGCTTCATACAGTTGTATACGTGCCTTTCATGAGAGGCCAGTATTAGACTGCGACGCACCACTGGGAGTTTACTGTAACCCTTGGAGCTTCATATTGACGATGAAACACAGAAATTGCATCGGGATTGAATGTAGTAGCCACAATGCCGACTTACGTCCAGAGGGAGTAATGCTTCAAACAGTCTGTATATGTGCCGTTACTGAGAGGCCAGTATTAGATTGCGACGCACCACTGGGTGTTTACTGTAACCCTTGGAGCTCCATACTGACGATAAAACACAGAAATTGCATCGGGATTGAATATAGTAGGCACAATGCCGACTTACGTCCAGGGGGACGAAATGCTTCATACAGTTGTATACGTGCCGTTACAGAGAGGCCAGTATTAGATTGCGACGCACCACTGGGTGTTTACTGTAACCCTTGGAACTCCATATTGACGATGAAACACAGAAATTGCATCGGGATTGAATATAGTAGGCACAATGCCGACTTACGTCCAGGGGGAGGAACGCTTCAAACAGTCTGGATATGTTTCGTTACTGAGAGGCGAGTATTAGATTGCGACGCACCACTGGGTGTTTACTGTAACCCTTGGAGCTTCATATCTACGATGAAACACAGAAATTGCGTCGGGATTGAATATAGTAGGCACAATGGCGATTTACGTACAGGGGGAGCAATGCTTCATACAGTTGTATACGTGCCTTTCCTGAGATTCCAGTATTAGATTGCGACGCACCACTGGGCTTTTACTGTAACCCCTGGAGCTTCGTATTGACGATGAAACACAGAAATTGCATTGGGATTGAATATAGTAGTACAATGCCGACTTACGTCCAGGGGGAGTAATGCTTCAAACAATCTGCATATGTGCCTTTCCTGAGAGGCCAGTATTATTCTGCGACGCACCACTGGGTGTTTACTGTAACCCTTGTATCTTCATACTGACGATGAAACACAGAAATTGCATTGGGATTGAATATAGTAGGCACAATGCCGACTTACGTCCAGAGGGAGCAATGCTTCAAACAGTCATTGTACGTGCCGTTACAGAGAGGCCAGTATTAGATTGCGACGCACCACTAGGTGTTTACTTTTAACCTTGGAGCTTCATTTTGACGATGAAACACAGAAATTGCATCGGGATTGAATATAGTAGGCACAATGCCGACTTACGTCCAGGGGGAGCAATGCTTCATACAGTTGTATACGTGCCTTTCATGAGAGGCCAGTATTAG
The DNA here is from genome assembly GCF_023864275.1 of Schistocerca cancellata. Classification (NCBI taxonomy): domain Eukaryota; kingdom Metazoa; phylum Arthropoda; class Insecta; order Orthoptera; family Acrididae; genus Schistocerca; species Schistocerca cancellata. Next base: position 465,446,378 of record NC_064634.1, on the reverse strand, counting down.
ACTTCGACGCACCACTGGGAGTTTACTGTAACCCTTGGAGCTTCATATTGACGATGAAACACAGAAATTGCATCGGGATTGAATGTAGTAGGCACAATGCCGACTTACGTCCAGAGGGAGTAATGCTTCAAACAGTCTGTATATGTGCCGTTACTGAGAGGCCAGTATTAGATTGCGACGCACCACTGGGTGTTTACTGTAACCCTTGGAGCTTCATACTGACGATAAAACACAGAAATTGCATCGGGATTGAATATAGTAGGCACAATGCCGACTTACGTCCAGGGGGACCAAATGCTTCATTCAGTTGTATACGTGCCGTTACAGAGAGGCCAGTATTAGATTGCGACGCACCACTGGGTGTTTACTGTAACCCTTGGAACTCCATATTGACGATGAAACACAGAAATTGCATCGGGATTGAATATAGTAGGCACAATGCCGACTTACGTCCAGGGGGAGGAACGCTTCAAACAGTCTGTATATGTTTCGTTACTGAGAGGCGAGTATTAGATTGCGACGCACCACTGGGTGTTTACTGTAACCCTTGGAGCTTCATATCTACGATGAAACACAGAAATTGCGTCGGGATTGAATATAGTAGGCACAATGGCGATTTACGTACAGGGGGAGCAATGCTTCATACAGTTGTATACGTGCCTTTCCTGAGATTCCAGTATTAGATTGCGACGCACCACTGGGCTTTTACTGTAACCCCTGGAGCTTCGTATTGACGATGAAACACAGAAATTGCATTGGGATTGAATATAGTAGTACAATGCCGACTTACGTCCAGGGGGAGTAATGCTTCAAACAATCTGCATACGTGCCTTTCCTGAGAGGCCAGTATTATACTGCGACGCACCACTGGGTGTTTACTGTAACCCTTGTATCTTCATACTGACGATGAAACACAGAAATTGCATTGGGATTGAATATAGTAGGCAGAAGGCCGACTTACGTCCAGGGGGAGGAATGCTTCAAACAGTCTGTATATGTGCCGTTACTGAGAGGCCAGTATTAAATTGCGACGCACCACTGGGTGTTTACTGTAACCGTTGTAGCTTCATATTGACGATGAAACACAGAAATTGCATCGGGATTGAATATGGTAGGCACAATGCCGACTTACGCCCAGGGGGAGCAATGCTTCAAACAGTCTGTATACGTGCCTTTCCTGAGAGACCAGTATTAGACTGAGACGAACCACTGGGACTTTACTGTAACCCTTGGAGCTTCATATTGACGATGAAACACAGAAATTGCATCGAGATTGAATACAGTAGGCACAATGCCGACTTTCGTTCAGGGGGAGCAATGCTTCAAACAGTCTGTATACGTGCCTTTCCTGAGAGGCCAGTATTAGATTGCGACGCACCACTGGGTGATTACTGTAACCCTTGGAGCTTCATATTGACGATGAAACACAGAAATTGCATCGGGATTGAATATAGTAGGCACAATGGCGACTTACGTCCAGGGGGAGTAATGCTTCAAACAGTCTGTATATGTGCCGTTACTGAGAGGCCAGTATTAGATTGCGACGCACCACTGGGTCTTTATTGTAACCCTTGTATCTTCATACTGACGATGAAACACAGAAATTGCATCGGGATTGAATATAGTAGGCACAATGGCGACTTACGTATAGGGGGAGCAATGCTTCATACAGTTGTATACGTGCCTTTCCTGAGATTCCAGTATTAGATTGCGACGCACCACTGGGCTTTTACTGTAACCCCCGGAGCTTCATATTGACAATGAAACACAGAGATTGCCTTGGGATTGAATATAGTAGGCACAATGCCGACTTACGTCCAGTGGGAGTAATGCTTCAAACAATCTGTTTACGTGCCTTTCCTGAGAGGCCAGTATTAGACTGCGACGCACCACTGGGTGTTTACTGTAACCCTTGGAGCTTCATATTGACGATGAAACACAGAAATTGCATCGGGATTGAATATAGTAGGCACAATGCCGACGTACGCCCAGGGGGAGTAATGCTTCAAACAGTCTGTATATGTGCCGTTACTGAGAGGCAAGTATTAGATTGCGACGCACCACTGGGTGTTTACTGTAACCCTTGGATCTTCATACTGACGATGATACACAGAAATTGCATCGGGATTGAATATAGTAGGCACAATGCCGACTGACGTATAGGGGGAGCAACGCTTCATACAGTTGTATACGTGCCTTTCCTGAGATTCCAGTATTAGATTGCGACGCACCACTGGGTGTTTACTGTAACCCCTGGAGCTTCATATTGACGATGAAACACAGAAATTGCATCGGGTTTGTATATAGTAGGCACAATGCCGACTTACGTCCAGGGGGAGTAATGCTTCAAACAATCTGTATACGTGCCTTTCCTGTGAGGCCAGTATTAGACTGCGACGCACCACTGGGTGTTTACTGTAACCCTTGGAGCTTCATATTCACGATGAAACACAGAAATTGCATCGGGATTGAATATAGTAGGCACAATGCTGACTTACGTCCAGGGGGAGTAATGCTTCAAACAGTCTGTATATGTGCCTTTCCTGAGAGTGGCAGTATTAGATTGCGACGCACCACTGGGAGTTTACTGTAACCCTTGGAGCTTCATATTGACGATGAAACACAGAAATTGCATGGGGATTGAATATAGTAGGTACAATGCCGACTTACGTCCAGGGGGAGCAATGCTTCAAACAGTCTGTATAAGTTCCTTTCCTGAGAGGCCAGTATTATAATGCGACGCAGCACTGGCTGTTTACTGTAACCCTTGGAGCTTCATATTGACGATGGAACACAGAAATTTATCGGGATTGAATATAGTAGGCACAATGCCGACTTACGTCCAGGGGGAGCAATGCTTCAAACAGTCTGTATACGAGCCGTTACAGAGAGGCCAGTATTAGATTGCGACGCACCACTGGGTGTTTACTGTAACCCTAGGAGCTTCATATTGACGATGAAACACAGAAATTGCATCGGGATTGAATATAGTAGGCACAATGCCGCCTTACGTCCAGGGGGAGTAATGCTTCATACAGTCTGTATATGTGCCGCTACTGAGAGGCCAGAATTAGATTGCGACGCACCACTGGGTGTTTACTATAACCCTTGGAGTTTCATATTGACGATGAAACACAGAAATTGCATCGGGATTGAAAATAGTAGGCACAATGCCGACTTACGTCCAGGGGGAGCAATGCTTCAAACAGTCCGTATACGTGCCGTTACTGTGAGGTCAGTATTAGACTGCGACGCACCACTGGATGTTTACTGTAACCCTTGGAGCTTCATATTGAGAATGAAACACAGTAATTGCATCGGGGTGGATATAATGGGCACAATGCCGACATACGTCCAGGGGGAGCAATGCTTCATACAGTCTGTATACGTGCCTTTCCTGAGAGGCCAGTATTAGATTGCGACGCACCACTGGGTGTTTACTGTAACCCTTGGAGCTTCATATTGACGATGAAACACAGAAATTGCATCGGGATTGAATATAGTAGGCACAATGCCGACTTACATCCAGGGGGAATAATGCTTCAAACAGTCTGTATATGTGCCGTTACTGACAGGCCAGTATTATATTGCGCGCACCACTGGGTGTTTACTGTAACCCTTGGAGCTTCATACTGACGACGAAACACAGAAATTGCATTGGGATTGAATATAGTAGGCACAATGCCGACTTACGTCCAGGGAGAGCAATGCTTCATATAGTTGTATACGTGCCTTTCCTGAGATTCCAGTATTAGATTGCGACGCACCACTGGGTGTTTACTGTAACCCCTGGAGCTTCATATTGACGATGAAACACAGAAATTATATCGGGATTGAATATAGTAGGCACAAGGCCGACTTACGTCCAGGGGGAGGAATGCTTCAAACAGTCGGTATATGTGCCGTTACTGAGAGGCCTGTATTAGATTGCGACGCACCACTGGGTGTTTACTGTAACCCTTGGAGTTTCATATTGACGATGAAACACAGAAATTGCATCGGGATTGAATATAGTAGGCACAATGCCGACTTACGTCCAGGGGGAGCATTGCTTCAAACAGTCTGTATACGTGCCGTTACTGTGAGGTCAGTATTAGATTGCGACGCACCACTGGGAGTTTACTGTTACCCTTGGAGCTTCATATTGAGAATGAAACACAGAAATTGCATCGGGGCGAATATAGTAGGCACAATGATGACTTACGTCCAGGGGGAGTAATGCTTCAAACAGTCTGTATACGTGCCTTTCCTGAGAGGCCAGTATTAGATTGCGACGCACCACTGGGTGTTTACTGTAACACTTGGAGCCTCATATTGACGATGAAACACAGAAATTGCATCGGGATTGAATATAGTAGGCACAAGGCCGACTTACGTCCAGGGGGAGGAATGCTTCAAACAGTCGTTATATGTGCCGTTACTGAGAGGCCTGTATTAGATTGCGACGCACCACTGGGTGTTTACTGTAACCCTTGGAGTTTCATATTGACGATGAAACACAGAAATTGCATCGGGATTGAATATAGTAGGCACAATGCCCACTTACGTCCAGGGAAAGCAATGCTTCAAACAGTCTGTATACGTGCCTTTCCTGAGAGGCCAGTATTAGGTTGCGCCGCACCACTGGGAGTTTACTGTAACCCTTGGAGCTTCATATTGACGATGAAACACAGAAATTGCATCGGGATTGAATATAGTAGGTACAATGCCGACTTTCGTTCAGGGGGAGCAATGCTTCAAACAGTCTGCATACGTGCCTTTCCTGAGAGGCCAGTATTAGATTGCGACGCACCACTGGGTGTTTACTGTAACCCTTGGAGCTTCACATTGACGATGAAACACAGAAATTGCATCGGGATTGAATATAGTAGGTACAATGCCGACTTACGTCCAGGGGGAGCAATGCTTCAAACAGTCTGTATAAGTTCCTTTCCTGAGAGGCCAGTATTATATTGCGACGCAGCACTGGCTGTTTACTGTAACCCTTGGAGCTTCATATTGACGATGAAACACAGAAATTGCATCGGGTTGAATATAGTAGGCACAATGCCGACTTTCGTTCAGGGGGAGCAATGCTTCAAACAGTCTGTATACGTGCCTTTCCTGAGAGGCCAGTATTAGATTGCGACGCGCCACTGGGTGTTTACTGTAACCCTTGGAGCTTCACATTGACGATGAAACACAGAAATTGCATCGGGATTGAATATAGTAGGCACAATGCCGACTTACGTCCAGGGGGAGTAATGCTTCAAACAGTCTGTATATGTGCCGTTACTGAGAGGCCAGTATTAGATTGCGACGCACCACTTGGTGTTTACTGTAACCCTTGTATCTTCATACTGACGATAAAACACAGAAATTGCATCGGGATTGAATATAGTAGGCACAATGCCGACTTACGTCCAGGGGTAGTAATGCTTTAAACAATCTGTATGCGTGCCTTTCCTGAGAGGCCAGTATTAGTCTGCGACGCACCACTGGGTGTTTACTGTAACCCTTGGAGCTTCATATTGACGATGGAACACAGAAATTACATCGGGATTGAATATAGTAGGCACAATGCCGACTTACGTCCAGGGGGAGCAATGCTTCAAACAGTCTGTATACGAGCCGTTACAGAGAGGCCAGTATTAGATTGCAACGCACCACTGGGTGTTTACTGTAACCCTAGGAGCTTCACATTGACGATGAAACACAGAAATTGCATCGGGATTGAATATAGTAGGCACAATGCCGCCTTACGTCCAGGGGGAGTAATGCTTCATACAGTCTGTATATGTGCCGTTACTGAGAGGCCAGAATTAGATTGCGACGCACCACTGGGTGTTTACTGTAACCCTTGGAGGTTCATATTGACGATGAAACACAGAAATTGCATCGGGATTGAATATAGTAGGCACAATGCCGACTTACGTCCAGGGGGAGCAATGCTTCCAACAGTCCGTATACGTGCCGTTACTGTGAGGTCAGTATTAGATTGCGACGCACCACTGGATGTTTACTGTAACCCTTGGAGCTTCATATTGAGAATTAAACACAGTAATTGCATCGGGGTGGATATAATAGGCACAATGCCGACATACGTCCAGGGGGAGCAATGCTTCATACAGTCTGTATACGTGCCTTTCCTGAGAGGCCAGTATTAGATTGCGACGCACCACTGGGTGTTTACTGTAACCCTTGGAGCTTCATATTGACGATGAAACACAGAAATTGCATCGGGATTGAATATAGTAGGCACAATGCCGACTTACATCCAGGGGGAATAATGCTTCAAATTGTCTGTATATGTGCCGTTACTGACAGGTCAGTATTATATTGCGACGCACCACTGGGTGTTTACTGTAACCCTTGGAGCTTCATACTGACGATGAAACACAGAAATTGCATTGGGATTGAATATAGTAGGCACAATGCCGACTTACGTCCAGGGAGAGCAATGCTTCATACAGTTGTATACGTGCCTTTCCTGAGATTCCAGTATTAGATTGCGACGCACCACTGGGTGTTTACTGTAACCCCTGGAGCTTCATATTGACGATGAAACACAGAAATTATATCGGGATTGAATATAGTAGGCACAAGGCCGACTTACGTCCAGGGGGAGGAATGCTTCAAACAGTCGGTATATGTGCCGTTACTGAGAGGCCTGTATTAGATTGCGACGCACCACTGGGTGTTTACTGTAACCCTTGGAGTTTCATATTGACGATGAAACACAGAAATTGCATCGGGATTGAATATAGTAGGCACAATGCCGACTTACGTCCAGGGGGAGCATTGCTTCAAACAGTCTGTATACGTGCCGTTACTGTGAGGTCAGTATTAGATTGCGACGCACCACTGGGCGTTTACTGTTACCCTTGGAGCTTCATATTGAGAATGAAACACAGAAATTGCATCGGGGCGAATATAGTAGGCACAATGCCGACTTACGTCCAGGGGGAGTAATGCTTCAAACAGTCTGTATACGTGTCTTTCCTGAGAGGCCAGTATTAGATTGCGACGCACCACTGGGTGTTTACTGTAATACTTGGAGCCTCATATTGACGATGAAACACAGAAATTGCATCGGGATTGAATATAGTAGGCACAATGCCGACTTACGTCCAGGGGAAGCAATGCTTCAAACAGTCTGTATACGTGCCTTTCCTGAGAGGCCAGTATTAGGTTGCGCCGCACCACTGGGAGTTTACTGTAACCCTTGGAGCTTCATATTGACGATGAAACACAGAAATTGCATCGGGATTGAATATAGTAGGTACAATGCCGACTAACGTCCATGGGGAGCAATGCTTCAAAAAGTCTGTATGCGTGCCTTTCCTGAGAGGCCCGTATTAGATTGCGACGCAGCACTGGGTGTTTACTGTAACCCTTGGAGCTTCATATTGACGATGAAACACAGAAATTGCATCGGGATTGAATATAGTAGGCACAATGCCGACTTTCGTTCAGGGGGAGCAATGCTTCAAACAGTCTGCATACGTGCCTTTCCTGAGAGGCCAGTACTAGATTGGGACGCACCACTGGGTGTTTACTGTAACCCTTGGAGCTTCATATTGACGATGAAACACAGAAATTGCGTCGGGATTGAAAATAGTAGGCACAATGCCGACCTACGTCCAGGGGGAGCAGTGCTTCAAACAGTCTGTATACGTGCCTCTCCTGAGAGGCCAGTATTAGATTGCGACGCACCACTGGGTGTTTACTGTAACCCTAGGAGCTTCATATTGACGATGAAACACAGAAATTGCATCGGGATTGAATATAGTAATCAGAAGGCCGACTTACGTCCAGGGGGAGGAATGCTTCAAACAGTCTGTATATGTGCCGTTACTGAGAGGCCAGTATTAGATTGCGACGCACCACTGGGTGTTTACTGTAATCCTTGGAGCTTCATATAGACGATGAAACACAGAAATTGCATCGGGATTGAATACAGTAGACACAATGCCGACTTACGTCCAGGGGGAGTAATGCTTCAAACAGTCTGTATATGTGCCGTTACTGAGAGGCCAGTATTAGATTGCGACGCACCACTGGGTGTTTACTGTAACCCTTGGATCTTCATACTGACGTAGAAACACAGATATTGCATCAGGATTGAATATAGTAGGCACAATGCCGACTTACGTATAGGGGGAGCAATGCTTCATACAGTTGTATACGTGCCTTTCCTGAGATTCCAGTATTAGATTGCGACGCACCACTGGGTGTTTACTGTAACCCTTGGAGCTTCATATTGACGATGAAACACAGAAATTGCATCGGGATTGAATATAGTAGGTACAATTCCGACTTACGTCCAGGGGGAGCAATGCTTTAAACAGTCTGTATTCGTGCCTTTCCTGAGAGGCCAGTATTATATTGCGTCGCAGCACTGGCTGTTTACCGTAACCCTTGGAGCTTCATATTGACGATGAAACACAGAAATTGCATCGGGATTGAATATAGTATTTACAATGCCGACTTACGTCCAGGGGGAGCAATGCTTCAAAAAGTCTGTATTCGTGCCTTTCCTGAGAGGCCAGTAATAGTTTGCGACGCAGCACTGGCTGTTTACTGTAACCCTTGGAGCTTCATATTGACGATGAAACACAGAAATTGCATCGGGATTGAATATAGTAGGCACAATGCCGACTTACGTCCAGGGGGAGCAGTGCTTCAAACAGTCTGATTACGTGCCTCTCCTGAGAGGCCAGGTTTAGATTTCGACGCACCACTGGGTGTTTACTGTAACCCTTGGAAACTCATATTGACGATGAAACACAGAAATTGCATCGGGATTGAATATAGTGGGCACAATGCCGACTTACGTCCAGGGGGAGTAATGCTTCAAACAGTCTGTATATGTGCCGTTACTGAGAGGCCAGCATTAGATTGCGACGCACCACTGGGTGTTTACTGTAACCCTTGGAACTTCATATTGACGATGAAACACAGAAATTGCATCGGGATTGAATATAGTAGGCACAATGCCGACTTACGTCCAGGGGGAGCAATGCTTCAAACAGTCTGTATACGTGCCGTTACTGTGAGGTCAGTATTAGATTGCGACGCACCACTGGATGTTTACTGTAACCCTTGGAGCTTCATACTGCCGATGAAACACAGATATTGCATCGGGATTGAATATAGTAGGCACAATGCCGACTTACGTCCAGGGAGAGCAATGCTTCATACAGTTGTATACGTGCCTTTCCTGAGACTCCAGTATGAGATTGCGACGCACCACTGGGTGTTTACTGTAACCCCTGGTGCTTCATATTGACGATGGAACACAGAAATTGCATCGGGATTGAATATAGTAGGCACAATGCCGACTTACGTCCAGGGGGAGTAATGATTCAAACAGTCTGTATACGTGCCTTTCCTGAGAGGCCAGTAATAGATTGCGACGCATCACTGGGTGTTTACTGCCACCCTTAAAGCTTCATATTGACGATGAAACACAGAAATTGCATCGGGATTGAATATAGTAGGCACTATGCCGACTTACGTCCAGGGGGAGCAATGCTTCAAACAGTCTGTATACGTGCCGTTACAGAGAGGCCAGTATTAGATTGCGACGCACCACTGGGTATTTACTGTAACCCTTGGAGCTTCATATTGACGATGAAACACAGAAATTGCATCGGGATTGAAAATAGTAGGCACAATGCCGATTTACGTCCAGGGGGAGTAATGCTTCATACAGTTGTATACGTGCCTTTCCTGAGATTCCAGTATTAGATTGCGACGCACCACTGGGCTTTTACTGTGACCCCTGGAGCTTCATATTGACGATGAAACACAGAAATTGCATTGGGATTGAATATAGTAGGCACAATGCCGACTTACGTCCAGGGGGAGTAATGCTTCAAACAAACTGTATACGTGCCTTTCCTGAGAGGCCAGTGTTAGACTGCGACGCACCACTGGGTGTTTACTGTAACCCTTGGAGCTTCATATTGACGATGAAACACAGAAATTGCATCGGGATTGAGTATAGTAGGCACAATGCCGACTTACGTCCAGTGGGAGCAATGCTTCAAACAGTCTGTATACGTGGCGTTACAGAGAGGCCAGTATTAGATTGCGACGCACCACTGGGTGTTTACTGTAACCCTTGGAGCTTCATATTGAGAATGAAACACAGAAATTGCATCGGGGTGAATATAATGGGCACAATGCCGACTTACGTCCAGGGGGAGTAATGCTTCAAACATTCTGTATACGTGCCTTTCCTGAGAGGCCAGTATTAGTTTGCGACGCACCACTGGGTGTTTACTGTAACCCTTGGAGCTTCATATTGACGATGAAACACAGAAATTGCATCGGGATTGAATATAGTAGGCAGAAGGCCGACTTACGTCCAGGGGGAGGAATGCTTCAAACAGTCTGTATATGTGCCGTTACTGAGAGGCCAGTAGTAGATTGCGACGCACCACTGGCTGTTTACTGTAACCCTTGGAGCTTCATATTGACGATGAAACACAGAAATTGCATCGGGATTGAATATAGTAGGCACAATGCCGACTTACGTCCAGGGGGAACAATGCTTCAAACAGTCTGTATACGTGCCTTTCCTGAGAGGCCAGTATTAGACTGCGACGAACCACTGGGAGTGTACTGTAACCCTTGGAGCTTCATATTGACGATAAAACACAGAAATTGTATCGAGATTGAATATAGTAGGCACAATGCTGACTTACGTCCAGGGGGAGTAATGCTTCAAACAGTCTGTATATGTGCCGTTACTGAGAGGCCAGTATTAGATTGCGACGCACCACTGGGAGTTTACTGTAACCCTTGGAGCTTCATATTGACGATGAAACACAGATATTGCATCATGATTGAATATAGTAGGCACAATGCCGACTTACATCCAGGGGGAGTAACGCTTCAAACAGTCTGTATATGTGCCGTTACTGACAGTCCAGTATTATATTGCGACGCACCACTGGGTGTTTACTGTAACCCTTGGAGCTTCATACTGACGATGAAACACAGAAATTGCATTGGGATTGAATATAGTAGGCACAATGCCGACTTACGTCCAGGGAGAGCAATGCTTCATACAGTTGTATACGTGCCTTTCCTGAGATTCCAGTATTAGATTGCGACGCACCACTGGGTGTTTACTGTAACCCTTGTATCTTCATACTGACGATGAAACATAGAAATTGCATCGGGATTGAATATAGTAGGCACAATGCCGACTTGCGTATGGGGGGAGCAATGCTTCATACAGTTGTATACGTGCCTTTCCTGAGATTCCAGTATTAGATTGCGACGCACCACTGGGCTTTTACTGTAACCCCTGGAGCTTCATATTGACGATGAAACACAGAAATTGCATCGGGATTGAATATAGTAGGCACAATGCCGACTATCGTCCAGGGGGAGTAATGCTTCAAACAATCTGTATACGTGCCTTTCCTGAGAGGCCAGTATTAGACTGCGACGCATTACTGGGTGTTTACTGTAACCCTTGGAGCTTCATATTGACGATGATACACAGAAATTGCATCGGGATTGAATATAGTTGGCACAATGCCGACTTACGCCCAGGGGGAGCAACGCTTCAAACAGTCTGTATACGTGCCATTACAGAGAGGCCAGTATTAGTTTGCGACGCACCAATGGGTGTTTACTGCAACCCTTGGAGCTTCATATTGACGATGAAACCCAGAAATTGCATCGGGATTGAATATAGTAGGCACAATGCCGACTTACGTCCTGGGGGAGTAATGCTTCATACAGTCTGTATTTGTGCCGTTACTGAGAGGCCAGTATTAGATTGCGACGCACCACTGGGTGTTTACTGTAACCCTTGGAGGTTCATATTGACGATGAAACACAGAAATTGCATCGGGATTGAATATAGTAGGCACAATGCTGACTTACGTCCAGGGGGAGCAATGCTTCAAACAGTCTGTATACGTGCCGTTACTGTGAGGTCAGTATTAGATTGCGACGCTCCACTGGGTGTTTACTGTAGCCCTTGGAGCTTCATATTGAGAATGAAACACAGAAATTGCATCGTTGTGAATATAATAGGCACAATGCCGACTTACGTCCAGGGGGAGTAATGCTTCAAACTGTCTGTATACGTGCCTTTCCTGAGAGGCCAGTATTAGATTGCGACGCACCACTGGGTATTTACTGTAACCCTTGGAGCTTCATATTGACGATGAAACACAGAAATTGCATCGGGATTGAATATAGTAGGCAGAAGGCCGACTTACGTCCAGGGGGAGGAAAGCTTCAAACAGTCTGTATATGTGCCGTTACTGAGAGACCAGTATTAGATTGCGACGCACCACTGGGTGTTTACTGTAACCCTTGGAGCTTCATATTGACGATGAAACGCAGAAATTGCATTGGGATTGAATATAGTAGGCAAAATGACGACTTACGTCCCGGGGGAGCAATGCTTCAAACAGTCTGTATACGTGCCTTTCCTGAGAGGCGAGTATTAGACTGCGACGAACCACTGGGAGTTTACTGTAACCCTTGGAGCTTCATATTGACGATGAAACACAGAAATTGCATCGAGATTGTATATAGTAGGCACAATGCTGACTTACGTCCAGGGGGAGTAATGCTTCAAACAGTCTGTATATGTGCCGTTACTGAGAGGCCAGTATTAGATTGCGACGGAGCACTGGGAGTTTTCTGTAACCCTTGGAGCTTCATATTGACGATGAAACACAGAAATTGCATCATGATTGAATATGGTAGGTACAATGCCGACTTACGTCCAGGGGGAGCAATGCTTCAAACAGACTGTATACGTGCCTTTCCTGAGAGGCCAGTATTAGATTGCGACGCCCCACTGGGTGTTTACTGTAACCCTTGGAGCTTCATATTGACGATGAAACACAGAAATTGCATCGGGATTGAATATAGTAGGCACAATGCCGACTTACGTCCAGGGGGAGCAATGCTTCAAACAGTCTGTATACGTGCCTTTCCTGAGAGGCCAGTATTAGATTTCGACGCACCACTGGGTGTTTACTGTATTCCTCGGAGCTTCATATTGACGATGAAACACAGAAATTGGATCGGGATTGAATACAGTAGACACAATGCCGACTTACGTCCAGGGGGAGTAATGCTTCAAACAGTCTGTATATGTGCCGTTACTGAGAGGCCAGTATTAGATTGCGACGCACCACTGGGTGTTTACTGTAACCCTTGGATCTTCATACTGACGTAGAAACACAGCTATTGCATCAGGATTGAATATAGTAGGCACATTGCCGACTTACGTATAGGGGGAGCAATGCTTCATACAGTTGTATACGTGCCTTTCCTGAGATTCCAGTATTAGATTGCGACGCACCACTGGGTGTTTACTGTAACCCTTGGAGCTTCATATTGACGATGAAACACAGAAATTGCATCGGGATTGAATATAGTAGGTACAATTCCGACTTACGTCCAGGGGGAGCAATGCTTTAAACAGTCTGTATTCGTGCCTTTCCTGAGAGGCCAGTATTATATTGCGTCGCAGCACTGGCTGTTTACCGTAACCCTTGGAGCTTCATATTGACGATGAAACACAGAAATTGCATCGGGATTGAATATAGTAGGCACAATGCCGACTTTCGTTCAGGGGGAGCAATGCTTCAAACAGTCTGTATACGTGTCTTTCCTGAGATGCCAGTATTAGATTGCGACGCACCACTGGGTATTTACTGTAACCCTTGGAGCTTCATATTGACGATGAAACACAGAAATTGCATCGGGATTGAAAATAGTAGGCACAATGCCGATTTACGTCCAGGGGGAGTAATGCTTCATACAGTTGTATACGTGCCTTTCCTGAGATTCCAGTATTAGATTGCGACGCACCACTGGGCTTTTACTGTGACCCCTGGAGCTTCATATTGACGATGAAACACAGAAATTGCATTGGGATTGAATATAGTAGGCACAATGCCGACTTACGTCCAGGGGGAGTAATGCTTCAAACAAACTGTATACGTGCCTTTCCTGAGAGGCCAGTGTTAGACTGCGACGCACCACTGGGTGTTTACTGTAACCCTTGGAGCTTCATATTGACGATGAAACACAGAAATTGCATCGGGATTGAGTATAGTAGGCACAATGCCGACTTACGTCCAGTGGGAGCAATGCTTCAAACAGTCTGTATACGTGGCGTTACAGAGAGGCCAGTATTAGATTGCGACGCACCACTGGGTGTTTACTGTAACCCTTGGAGCTTCATATTGAGAATGAAACACAGAAATTGCATCGGGGTGAATATAATGGGCACAATGCCGACTTACGTCCAGGGGGAGTAATGCTTCAAACATTCTGTATACGTGCCTTTCCTGAGAGGCCAGTATTAGTTTGCGACGCACCACTGGGTGTTTACTGTAACCCTTGGAGCTTCATATTGACGATGAAACACAGAAATTGCATCGGGATTGAATATAGTAGGCAGAAGGCCGACTTACGTCCAGGGGGAGGAATGCTTCAAACAGTCTGTATATGTGCCGTTACTGAGAGGCCAGTAGTAGATTGCGACGCACCACTGGCTGTTTACTGTAACCCTTGGAGCTTCATATTGACGATGAAACACAGAAATTGCATCGGGATTGAATATAGTAGGCACAATGCCGACTTACGTCCAGGGGGAACAATGCTTCAAACAGTCTGTATACGTGCCTTTCCTGAGAGGCCAGTATTAGACTGCGACGAACCACTGGGAGTGTACTGTAACCCTTGGAGCTTCATATTGACGATGAAACACAGAAATTGCATCGAGATTGAATATAGTAGGCACAATGCTGACTTACGTCCAGGGGGAGTAATGCTTCAAACAGTCTGTATATGTGCCGTTACTGAGAGGCCAGTATTAGATTGCGACGCACCACTGGGAGTTTACTGTAACCCTTGGAGCTTCATATTGACGATGAAACACAGATATTGCATCATGATTGAATATAGTAGGCACAATGCCGACTTACATCCAGGGGGAGTAACGCTTCAAACAGTCTGTATATGTGCCGTTACTGACAGTCCAGTATTATATTGCGACGCACCACTGGGTGTTTACTGTAACCCTTGGAGCTTCATACTGACGATGAAACACAGAAATTGCATTGGGATTGAATATAGTAGGCACAATGCCGACTTACGTCCAGGGAGAGCAATGCTTCATACAGTTGTATACGTGCCTTTCCTGAGATTCCAGTATTAGATTGCGACGCACCACTGGGTGTTTACTGTAACCCTTGTATCTTCATACTGACGATGAAACATAGAAATTGCATCGGGATTGAATATAGTAGGCACAATGCCGACTTGCGTATGGGGGGAGCAATGCTTCATACAGTTGTATACGTGCCTTTCCTGAGATTCCAGTATTAGATTGCGACGCACCACTGGGCTTTTACTGTAACCCCTGGAGCTTCATATTGACGATGAAACACAGAAATTGCATCGGGATTGAATATAGTAGGCACAATGCCGACTATCGTCCAGGGGGAGTAATGCTTCAAACAATCTGTATACGTGCCTTTCCTGAGAGGCCAGTATTAGACTGCGACGCATTACTGGGTGTTTACTGTAACCCTTGGAGCTTCATATTGACGATGATACACAGAAATTGCATCGGGATTGAATATAGTTGGCACAATGCCGACTTACGCCCAGGGGGAGCAACGCTTCAAACAGTCTGTATACGTGCCATTACAGAGAGGCCAGTATTAGATTGCGACGCACCAATGGGTGTTTACTGCAACCCTTGGAGCTTCATATTGACGATGAAACCCAGAAATTGCATCGGGATTGAATATAGTAGGCACAATGCCGACTTACGTCCTGGGGGAGTAATGCTTCATACAGTCTGTATTTGTGCCGTTACTGAGAGGCCAGTATTAGATTGCGACGCACCACTGGGTGTTTACTGTAACCCTTGGAGGTTCATATTGACGATGAAACACAGAAATTGCATCGGGATTGAATATAGTAGGCACAATGCTGACTTACGTCCAGGGGGAGCAATGCTTCAAACAGTCTGTATACGTGCCGTTACTGTGAGGTCAGTATTAGATTGCGACGCTCCACTGGGTGTTTACTGTAGCCCTTGGAGCTTCATATTGAGAATGAAACACAGAAATTGCATCGTTGTGAATATAATAGGCACAATGCCGACTTACGTCCAGGGGGAGTAATGCTTCAAACTGTCTGTATACGTGCCTTTCCTGAGAGGCCAGTATTAGATTGCGACGCACCACTGGGTATTTACTGTAACCCTTGGAGCTTCATATTGACGATGAAACACAGAAATTGCATCGGGATTGAATATAGTAGGCAGAAGGCCGACTTACGTCCAGGGGGAGGAAAGCTTCAAACAGTCTGTATATGTGCCGTTACTGAGAGACCAGTATTAGATTGCGACGCACCACTGGGTGTTTACTGTAACCCTTGGAGCTTCATATTGACGATGAAACGCAGAAATTGCATTGGGATTGAATATAGTAGGCAAAATGACGACTTACGTCCCGGGGGAGCAATGCTTCAAACAGTCTGTATACGTGCCTTTCCTGAGAGGCGAGTATTAGACTGCGACGAACCACTGGGAGTTTACTGTAACCCTTGGAGCTTCATATTGACGATGAAACACAGAAATTGCATCGAGATTGTATATAGTAGGCACAATGCTGACTTACGTCCAGGGGGAGTAATGCTTCAAACAGTCTGTATATGTGCCGTTACTGAGAGGCCAGTATTAGATTGCGACGCAGCACTGGGAGTTTTCTGTAACCCTTGGAGCTTCATATTGACGATGAAACACAGAAATTGCATCATGATTGAATATGGTAGGTACAATGCCGACTTACGTCCAGGGGGAGCAATGCTTCAAACAGACTGTATACGTGCCTTTCCTGAGAGGCCAGTATTAGATTGCGACGCCCCACTGGGTGTTTACTGTAACCCTTGGAGCTTCATATTGACGATGAAACACAGAAATTGCATCGGGATTGAATATAGTAGGCACAATGCCGACTTACGTCCAGGGGGAGCAATGCTTCAAACAGTCTGTATACGTGCCTTTCCTGAGAGGCCAGTATTAGATTTCGACGCACCACTGGGTGTTTACTGTAAACCTTGGAAATTCATATTGACGATGAAACACAGAAATTGCATCGGGATTGAATATAGTAGGCACAAAGCCAACTTACGTCCAGGGGGAGCAATGCTTCAAACAGACTGTAAATGTGCCGTTACTGAGGGGCCAGTATTAGATTGCGACGCACCACTGGGTGTTTACTGTAACCCTCGGAGCTTCATATTGACGATGAAACACAGAAATTGGATCGGGATTGAATACAGTAGACACAATGCCGACTTACGTCCAGGGGGAGTAATGCTTCAAACAGTCTGTATATGTGCCGTTACTGAGAGGCCAGTATTAGATTGCGACGCACCACTGGGTGTTTACTGTAACCCTTGGATCTTCATACTGACGTAGAAACACAGATATTGCATCAGGATTGAATATAGTAGGCACAATGCCGACTTACGTATAGGGGGAGCAATGCTTCATACAGTTGTATACGTGCCTTTCCTGAGATTCCAGTATTAGATTGCGACGCACCACTGGGTGTTTACTGTAACCCTTGGAGCTTCATATTGACGATGAGATACAGAAATTGCATCGGGATTGAATATAGTAGGCACAATGCCGACTTACGTCCAGGAGGAGCAATGCTTCAAACAGTCTGTATACGTGCCATTACAGAGAGGCCAGTATTAGATTGCGACGCACCACTTGGTGTTTACTGTAACCCTTGCAGCTTCATATTGACGATGAAACACAGAAATTGCATCGGGATTGAATATAGTAGGCACAATGCCGACTTACGTCCAGGGGGAGTAATGCTACAAACAGTCTGTATATGTGCCGTCACTGAGAGGAAAGTATTAGATTGCGACGCACCACTGGGTGTTTACTGTAACCCTTGCAGCTTCATATTGACGATGAAACACAGAAATTGCATCGGGATTGAATATAGTAGGCACAATGCCGACTTACGTCCAGGGGGAGCAATGCTTCAAACAGTCTGTATACGTGCCGTTACTGCGAGGTCAGTATTAGTTTGCGACGCACTACTAGGTGTTTACTGTAAACCTTGGAGCTTCATATTGAGAATGAAACACAGAAATTGCATCGGGGTGAATATAGTAGCCACAATGCCGACTTACGTCCAGGGGGAGTAATGCTTCAAACAGTCTGTATACGTGCCTTTCCTGAGAGGCCAGTATTAGATTGCGACGCACCACTGGGAGTTTACTGTAACCCTTGCAGCTTCATATTGACGATGAAACACAGAAATTGCATCGGGATTGAATATAGTAGGTACAATGCCGACTTACGTCCAGGGGGAGCAATGCTTCAAAGAGTCTGTATTCGTGCCTTTCCTGAGAGGCCAGTATTAGATTGCGACGCGGCACTGGCTGTTTACTGTAACCCTTGGAGCTTCATATTGACGATGATACACAGAAATTGCATCGGGATTGAATATAGTAGGCACAAAGCCGACTTACGTCCAGGGGGAGCAATGCTTCAAACAGTCTGCATACGTGCCTTTCCTGAGAGGCCAGTATTAGATTGCGACGCACCACTGGGTGTTTACTGTAACCCTTGGAGCTTCATATTGACGATGAAACACAGAAATTGCATCGGGATTGAATATAGTAGGCACAATGCCGACTTACGTCCAGGGGGAGCAGTGCTTCAAACAGTCTGATTACGTGCCTTTCCTGAGAGGCCAGTATTAGATTTCGACGCACCACTGGGTGTTTACTGTTACCCTAGGAATCTCATATTGACGATGAAACACAGAAATTGCATCGGGATTCAATATAGTAGGCACAATGCCGACTTACGTCCAGGGGGAGTAATGCTTCAAACAGTCTGTATATGTGCCGTTACTGAGAGGCCAGCATTAGATTGCGACGCACCACTGGGTGTTTACTGTAACCCTTGGAGCTTCATATTGACGATGAAACACAGAAATTGCATCGGGATTGAATATAGTAGGCACAATGCCGACTTACGTCCAGGGGGAGCAATGCTTCAAACAGTCTGTATACGTGCCGTTACTGTGAGGTCAGTGTTAGATTGCGACGCGCCACTGGATGTTTACTGTAACCCTTGGAGCTTCATACTGACGATGAAACACAGAAATTGCATCGGGATTGAATATAGTAGGCACAATGCCGACTTACGTCCAGGGAGAGCAAATCTTCATACAGTTGTATACGTGCCTTTCCTGAGATTCCAGTATGAGATTGCGACGCACCACTGGGTGTTTACTGTAACCCCTGGAGCTTCATATTGACGATGAAACACAGAAATTGCATCGGGATTGGATATATTAGGCACAATGCCGACTTACGTGCAGGGGGAGTAATGATTCAAACAGTCTGTATACGTGCCTTTCCTGAGAGGCCAGTAATAGATTGCAACGCATCACTGGGTGTTTACTGCCACCCTCAAAGCTTCATATTGACGATGATACACAGAAATTGCATCGGGATTGAATATAGTAGGAACAATGCCGACTTACGTCCAGGGGCAGCAATGCTTCAAACAGTCTGTATACGTGCCGTTACAGAGAGGCCAGTATTAGATTGCGACGCACCACTGGGTGTTTACTGTAACCCTTGGAGCTTCATATTGACGATGAAACACAGAAATTGCATCGGGATTGAATATAGTAGGCACAATGCCGACTTACGTCCAGGGGGAGCAATGCTTCAAACAATCTGTATACGTGCCTTTCCTGAGAGACCAGTATTAGACTGCGACTCACCACTGGGTGTTTACTGTAACCCTTGGAGCTTCATATTGACGATGAAACACAGAGATTGCATCGGGATTGAATATAGGAGGCACAATGCCGACTTACGTCCAGGGGGAGCAATGCTTTAAACAGTCTGTATATGTGCCGATACTGAGAGGCCAGTATTAGATTGCGACGCAGCACTGGGAGTATACTGTAACCCTTGGAGCTTCATATTGACGATGAAACACAGAAATTGCATCATGATTGAATATAGTAGGTACAATGCCGACTTACGTCCAGGGGGAGCAATGCTTCAAACAGTCTGTCTACGTGCCTTTCCTGAGAGGCCAGTATTAGATTGCGACGCCCCACTGGGTGTTTACTGTAACCCTTGGAGCTTCATATTGACGATGAAACACAGAAATTGCATCGGGATTGAATATGGTAGGCACAATGCCGACTTACGTCCAGGGGGAGCAATGCTTCAAACAGTCTGTATACGTACCTTTCCTGAGAGACCAGTATTAGATTTCGACGCACCACTGGGTGTTTACTGTAAACCTTGGAAATTCATATTGACGATGAAACACAGAAATTGCATCGGGATTGAATATAGTAGGCACAAAGCCGACTTACGTCCAGGGGGAGCAATGCTTCAAACAGTCTGTATATGTGCCGTTACTGAGGGGCCAGTATTAGATTGCGACGCACCACTGGGTGTTTACTGTAACCCTTGGAGCTTCATATTGACGATGAAACACAGAAATTGCATCGGGAATGAATATAGTAGGCACAATGCCGACTTACGTCCAGGAGGAGCAATGCTTCAAACAGTCTGTATACGTGCCATTACAGAGAGGCCAGTATTAGATTGCGACGCATCACTGGGTGTTTACTTTAACCCTTGCAGCTTCATATTGACGATGAAACACTGAGATTGCATCGGGATTGAATATAGTAGGCACAATGCCGACTTACGTCCAGGGGGAGTAATGCTTCAAACAGTCTGTATATGTGCCGTTACTGAGAGGAAAGTATTAGTTTGCGACGCACCACTGGGTGTTTACTGTAATCCTTGCAGCTTCATATTGACGATGAAACACAGAAATTGCATCGGGATTGAATATAGTAGGCACAATGCCGACTTACGTCCAGGGGGAGCAATGCTTCAAACAGTCTGTATACGTGCCGTTACTGCGAGGTCAGTATTAGATTGCGACGCACTACTAGGTGTTTACTGTAAACCTTGGGGCTTATTATTGAGAATGAAACACAGAAATTGCATCGGGGTGAATATAGTAGGCACAATGCCGACTTACGTCCAGGGGGAGCAGTGCTTCAAACAGTCTGATTACGTGCCTTTCCTGAGAGGCCAGGTTTAGATTTCGACGCACCACTGGGTGTTTACTGTAACCCTTGGAAACTCATATTGACGATGAAACACAGAAATTGCATCGGGATTGAATATAGTAGGCACAATGCCGACTTACGTCCAGGGGGAGTAATGCTTCAAACAGTCTGTATATGTGCCGTTACTGAGAGGCCAGCATTAGATTGCGACGCACCACTGGGTGTTTACTGTAACCCTTGGAACTTCATATTGACGATGAAACACAGAAATTGCATCGGGATTGAATATAGTAGGCACAATGCCGACTTACGTCCAGGGGGAGCAATGCTTCAAACAGTCTGTATACGTGCCGTTACTGTGAGGTCAGTATTAGATTGCGACGCACCACTGGATGTTTACTGTAACCCTTGGAGCTTCATACTGACGATGAAACACAGATATTGCATCGGGATTGAATATAGTAGGCACAATGCCGACTTACGTCCAGGGAGAGCAATGCTTCATACAGTTGTATACGTGCCTTTCCTGAGACTCCAGTATGAGATTGCGACGCACCACTGGGTGTTTACTGTAACCCCTGGTGCTTCATATTGACGATGGAACACAGAAATTGCATCGGGATTGAATATAGTAGGCACAATGCCGACTTACGTCCAGGGGGAGTAATGATTCAAACAGTCTGTATACGTGCCTTTCCTGAGAGGCCAGTAATAGATTGCGACGCATCACTGGGTGTTTACTGCCACCCTTAAAGTTTCATATTGACGATGAAACACAGAAATTGCATCGGGATTGAATATAGTAGGAATAATGCCGACTTACGTCCAGGGGCAGCAATGCTACAAACAGTCTGTATACGTGCCGTTACAGAGAGGCCAGTATTAGATTGCGACGCACCACTGGGTGTTTACTGTAACCCTTGGAGCTTCATATTGACGATGAAACACAGAAATTGCATTGGGATTGAATATAGTAGGCACAATGCCGACTTACGTCAAGGGGGAGTAATGCTTCAAACAGAGTGTATATGTGCCGTTACTGAGAGGCCAGTATTAGATTGCGACGCACCACTGGGTGTTTGCTGTAACCCTTGTATCTTCATACTGACGATGAAACACAGAAATTGCATCGGGATTGAATACTGTAGGCACAATGCCGACTTACGTATAGGGGGAGCAATGCTTCATACAGTTGTATACGTGCCATTCCTAAGATTCCATTATTAGATTGCGACGCACCACTGGGTGTTTACTCTAACCCCTGGAGCTTCATAATGACGATGAAACACAGAAATTGCATCGGGATTGAATATAGTAGGCACAATGCCGACTTACGTCCAGGGGGAGTAATGCTTCAAACAATCTGTATACGTGCCTTTCCTGAGAGACCAGTATTAGACTGCGACTCACCACTGGGTGTTAACTGTAACCCTTGGAGCTTCATATTGACGATGAAACACAGAGATTGCATCGGGATTGAATATAATAGGCACAATGCCGACTTACGTCCAGGGGGAGCAATGCTTCAAACAGTCCCTATACGTGCCGTTACAGAGAGGCCAGTATTAGATTGCGACGCACCACTTGGTGTTTACTGTAACCCCTGGAGCTTCATATTGACGATGAAACACAGAAATTGCATCGGGATTGAATATAGTAGGCACAATGCCGACTTACGTCCAGGGGGAGTAAAGCTTCAAACAGTCTGTATATGTGCCGTTACTGGGAGGCCAGTATTAGATTGCGACGCACCACTGGGTGTTTTCTGTAGCCCTTGGAGCTTCATATTGACGATGAAACACAGAAATTGCATCGGGATTGAATATAGTAGGCACAATGCCGACTTACGTCCAGGGGGAGCAATGCTTCATACAGTTGTATACGTGCCTTTCCTGAGATTCCAGTATTAGATTGCGACGCACCACTGGGTGTTTACTGTAACCCATGGAGCTTCATATATACGATGAAACACAGGAATTGCATCGGGATTGAATATAGTAGGCACAATGACGACTTTCGTTCAGGGGGAGCAATGCTTCAGACAGTCTGTATACGTGCCTTTCCTGAGAGGCCGGTATTAGATTGCGACGCACCACTGGGTGTTTACTGTAACCCTTGGAAATTCATATTGACTATGAAACACAGAAATTGCATCGGGATTGAATATAGTAGGCACAATGCCGACTTTCGTTTAGGGGGAGCAATGCTTCAGACAGTCTGTATACGTGCCTTTCCTGAGAGGCCAGCATTAGATTGCGACGCACCACTGGGTGTTTACTGCCACCCTTGGAGCTTCATATTGACGATGAAACACAGAAATTGCATCGGGATTGAATATAGTAGGCACAATGCCGACTTACGTCCAGGTGAGCAATGCTTCATACAGTTGTATACGTGCCTATCCAGAGAGGCCACTATTAGATTGCGACGCACCACTGGGTGTTTACTGTAACCCATGGAGCTTCATATTGACGATGAAATACAGAAATTGCATCGGGATTGAATATAGTAGGCACAATGCCGACTTACGTCCAGGGGGAGCAATGCTTCATACAGTTGTATACGTGCCTCTCCAGAGATTCCAGTATTAGATTGCGACGCACCACTGGGTGTTTACTGTAACAAATGGAGCTTCATATTGACGATGAAACACAGAAATTGCATCGGGATTGAATATAGTAGGCACAATGCCGACTTTCGTTCATGGGGAGTAAAGCTTCAAACAGTCTGTATACGTGCCTTTCCTGAGAGGCCAGTATTAGATTGCGACGCAGCACTGGGTGTTTACTGTTACCCTTGGAGCTTCATATTGACGAAGAAACAAAGAAATTGCATCGGCATTGAATATAGTAGCACAATGCCGACTTACGTCCAGGGGGAGTAATGCTTCGAACAGTCTGTATATGTGCCGTTACTGAAAGGCCAGTATTAGATTGCGACGCACCACTGGGTGTTTACTGTAACCCTTGGAGCTTCATATTGACGATGAAACACAGAAATTGCATCGGGATTGAATATAGTAGGCACAATGCCGACTTACGTCCAGGGGGAGCAATGCTTCAAACAGTCTGTATACGTGCCGTTTCTGTGAGGTCAGTATTAGATTGCGACGCACCACTGGATGCTTACTGTAACCCTTGGAGCTTCATACTGACGATGAAACACAGAAATTGCATCGGGATTGAATATAATAGGCACAATGCCGACTTACGTCCAGGGAGAGCAATGCTTCATACAGTTTTATACGTGCCTTTCCTGAGATTCCAATATTAGATTGCGACGCACCACTGGGTGTTTACTGTAACCCCTGGAGCTTCATATTGACGATGAAACACAGAAATTGCATCGGGATTGAATATAGTAGGCACAATGCCGACTTACGTCCAGAGGGAGTAATGATTCAAACAGTCTGTATACGTGCCTTTCCTGAGAGGCCAGTATTAGATTGCGACGCATCACTGGGTGTTTACTGCCACCCTTGGAGCTTCATATTGACGATGAAACACAGAAATTGCATCGGGATTGAATATAGTAGGCACAATGCCGACTTACGTCCAGGGAGAGCAATGCTTCATACAGTTTTATACGTGCCTTTCCTGAGATTCCAGTATTAGATTGCGACGCACCACTGGGTGTTTACTGTAACCCCTGGAGTTTCGTATTGACGATGAAACACAGAAATTGCATCGGGATTGAATATAGTAGGCACAATGCCGACTTACGTCCAGGGGGAGTAATGATTCAAACAGTCTGTATACGTGCCTTTCCTGAGAGGCCAGTATTAGGTTGCGACGCATCACTGGGTGTTTACTGCCACCCTTGGAGCTTCATATTGACGATGAAACACAGAAATTGCATCGGGATTGAATATAGTAGGCACAATGCCGACTTACGTCCAGGGGCAGCAATGCTTCAAACAGTCTGTATACGTGCCGTTACAGAGAGGCCAGTATTAGATTGCGACGCACCACTGGGTGTTTACTGTAACACTTGGAGCTTCATATTGACGATGAAACACAGAAATTGCATCGGGATTGAATATAGTAGGCACAACGCCGACTTACGTCCAGGGGGAGTAATGCTTCAAACAGTCTGTATATGTGCCGTTACTGAGAGGCCAGTATTAGATTGCGTCACACCACTGGGTGTTTACTGTAACCCTTGTATCTTCATACTGACGATGAAACATAGAAATTGCATCGGGATAGAATATAGTAGGCACAATGCCGACTTGCGTATGGGGGGAGCAATGCTTCATACAGTTGTATACGTGCCTTTCCTGAGATTCCAGTATTAGATTGCGACGCACCACTGGGTGTTTACTGTAACCCTTGTATCTTCATACTGACGATGAAACATAGAAATTGCATCGGGATTGAATATAGTAGGCACAATGCCGACTTGCGTATGGGGGGAGCAATGCTTCATACAGTTGTATACGTGCCTTTCCTGAGATTCCAGTATTAGATTGCGACGCACCACTGGGCTTTTACTGTAACCCCTGGAGCTTCATATTGACGATGAAACACAGAAATTGCATCGGGATTGAATATAGTAGGCACAATGCCGACTATCGTCCAGGGGGAGTAATGCTTCAAACAATCTGTATACGTGCCTTTCCTGAGAGGCCAGTATTAGACTGCGACGCATTACTGGGTGTTTACTGTAACCCTTGGAGCTTCATATTGACGATGAAACACAGAAATTGCATCGGGATTGAATATAGTTGGCACAATGCCGACTTACGCCCAGGGGGAGCAACGCTTCAAACAGTCTGTATACGTGCCATTACAGAGAGGCCAGTATTAGATTGCGACGCACCAATGGGTGTTTACTGCAACCCTTGGAGCTTCATATTGACGATGAAACACAGAAATTGCATCGGGATTGAATATAGTAGGCACAATGCCGACTTACGTCCTGGGGGAGTAATGCTTCATACAGTCTGTATTTGTGCCGTTACTGAGAGGCCAGTATTAGATTGCGACGCACCACTGGGTGTTTACTGTAACCCTTGGAGGTTCATATTGACGATGAAACACAGAAATTGCATCGGGATTGAATATAGTAGGCACAATGCCGACTTACGTCCAGGGGGAGCAATGCTTCAAACAGTCTGTATACGTGCCGTTACTGTGAGGTCAGTATTAGATTGCGACGCTCCACTGGGTGTTTACTGTAGCCCTTGGAGCTTCATATTGAGAATGAAACACAGAAATTGCATCGTTGTGAATATAATAGGCACAATGCCGACTTACGTCCAGGGGGAGTAATGCTTCAAACTGTCTGTATACGTGCCTTTCCTGAGAGGCCAGTATTAGATTGCGACGCACCACTGGGTATTTACTGTAACCCTTGGAGCTTCATATTGACGATGAAACACAGAAATTGCATCGGGATTGAATATAGTAGGCAGAAGGCCGACTTACGTCCAGGGGGAGGAAAGCTTCAAACAGTCTGTATATGTGCCGTTACTGAGAGACCAGTATTAGATTGCGACGCACCACTGGGTGTTTACTGTAACCCTTGAAGCTTCATATTGACGATGAAACACAGAAATTGCATTGGGATTGAATATAGTAGGCAAAATGACGACTTACGTCCCGGGGGAGCAATGCTTCAAACAGTCTGTATACGTGCCTTTCCTGAGAGGCGAGTATTAGACTGCGACGAACCACTGGGAGTTTACTGTAACCCTTGGAGCTTCATATTGACGATGAAACACAGAAATTGCATCGAGATTGAATATAGTAGGCACAATGCTGACTTACGTCCAGGGGGAGTAATGCTTCAAACAGTCTGTATATGTGCCGTTACTGAGAGGCCAGTATTAGATTGCGACGCAGCACTGGGAGTTTTCTGTAACCCTTGGAGCTTCATATTGACGATGAAACACAGAAATTGCATCATGATTGAATATGGTAGGTACAATGCCAACTTACGTCCAGGGGGAGCAATGCTTCAAACAGTCTGTATACGTGCCTTTCCTGAGAGGCCAGTATTAGATTGCGACGCCCCACTGGGTGTTTACTGTAACCCTTGGAGCTTCATATTGACGATGAAACACAGAAATTGCATCGGGATTGAATATAGTAGGCACAATGCCGACTTACGTCCAGGGGGAGCAATGCTTCAAACAGTCTGTATACGTGCCTTTCCTGAGAGGCCAGAATTAGATTTCGACGCACCACTGGGTGTTTACTGTAAACCTTGGAAATTCATATTGACGATGAAACACAGAAATTGCATCGGGATTGAATATAGTAGGCACAAAGCCAACTTACGTCCAGGGGGAGCAATGCTTCAAACAGATTGTAAATGTGCCGTTACTGAGGGGCCAGTATTAGATTGCGACGCACCACTGGGTATTTACTGTAACCCTCGGAGCTTCATATTGACGATGAAACACAGAAATTGGATCGGGATTGAATACAGTAGACACAATTCCGACTTACGTCCAGGGGGAGTAATGCTTCAAACAGTCTGTATATGTCCCGTTACTGAGAGGCCAGTATTAGATTGCGACGCTCCACTGGGTGTTTACTGTAACCCTTGGATCTTCATACTGACGTAGAAACACAGAAATTGCATCAGGATTGAATATAGTAGGCACAATGCCGACTTACGTATAAGGGGAGCAATGCTTCATACAGTTGTATACGTGCCTTTCCTGAGATTCCAGTATTAGATTGCGACGCACCACTGGGTGTTTACTGTAACCCTTGGAGCTTCATATTGACGATGAGATACAGAAATTGCATCGGGATTGAATATAGTAGGCACAATGCCGACTTACGTCCAGGAGGAGCAATGCTTCAAACAGTCTGTATACGTGCCATTACAGAGAGGCCAGTATTAGATTGCGACGCACCACTTGGTGTTTACTGTAACCCTTGCAGCTTCATATTGACGATGAAACACAGAAATTGCATCGGGATTGAATATAGTAGGCACAATGCCGACTTACGTCCAGGGGGAGTAATGCTACAAACAGTCTGTATATGTGCCGTCACTGAGAGGAAAGTATTAGATTGCGACGCACCACTGGGTGTTTACTGTAACCCTTGGAGCTTCATATTGACGATGAAACACAGAAATTGCATCGGGATTGAATATAGTAGGCACAATGCCGACTTACGTCCAGGGGGAGCAATGCTTCAAACAGTCTGTATACGTGCCGTTACTGCGAGGTCAGTATTAGTTTGCGACGCACTACTAGGTGTTTACTGTAAACCTTGGAGCTTCATATTGAGAATGAAACATAGAAATTGCATCGGGGTGAATATAGTAGCCACAATGCCGACTTACGTCCAGGGGGAGTAATGCTTCAAACAGTCTGTATACGTGCCTTTCCTGAGAGGCCAGTATTAGATTGCGACGCACCACTGGGAGTTTACTGTAACCCTTGCAGCTTCATATTGACGATGAAACACAGAAATTGCATCGGGATTGAATATAGTAGGTACAATGCCGACTTACGTCCAGGGGGAGCAATGCTTCAAAGAGTCTGTATTCGTGCCTTTCCTGAGAGGCCAGTATTAGATTGCGACGCAGCACTGGCTGTTTACTGTAACCCTTGGAGCTTCATATTGACGATGATACACAGAAATTGCATCGGGATTGAATATAGTAGGCACAAAGCCGACTTACGTCCAGGGGGAGCAATGCTTCAAACAGTCTGCATAGGTGCCTTTCCTGAGAGGCCAGTATTAGATTGCGACGCACCACTGGGTGTTTACTGTAACCCTTGGAGCTTCATATTGACGATGAAACACAGAAATTGCATCGGGATTGAATATAGTAGGCACAATGCCGACTTACGTCCAGGGGGAGCAGTGCTTCAAACAGTCTGATTACGTGCCTTTCCTGAGAGGCCAGTATTAGATTTCGACGCACCACTGGGTGTTTACTGTTACCCTAGGAATCTCATATTGACGATGAAACACAGAAATTGCATCGGGATTGAATATAGTAGGCACAATGCCGACTTACGTCCAGGGGGAGTAATGCTTCAAACAGTCTGTATATGTGCCGTTTCTGAGAGGCCAGCATTAGATTGCGACGCACCACTGGGTGTTTACTGTAACCCTTGGAGCTTCATATTGACGATGAAACACAGAAATTGCATCGGGATTGAATATAGTAGGCACAATGCCGACTTACGTCCAGGGGGAGCAATGCTTCAAACAGTCTGTATACGTGCCGTTACTGTGAGGTCAGTGTTAGATTGCGACGCACCACTGGATGTTTACTGTAACCCTTGGCGCTTCATACTGACGATGAAACACAGAAATTGCATCGGGATTGAATATAGTAGGCACAATGCCGACTTACGTCCAGGGAGAGCAATGCTTCATACAGTTGTATACGTGCCTTTCCTGAGATTCCAGTATGAGATTGCGACGCACCACTGGGTGTTTACTGTAACCCCTGGAGCTTCATATTGACGATGAAACACAGAAATTGCATCGGGATTGGATATAGTAGGCACAATGCCGACTTACGTGCAGGGGGAGTAATGATTCAAACAGTCTGTATACGTGCCTTTCCTGAGAGGCCAGTAATAGATTGCGACCCATCACTGGGTGTTTACTGCCACCCTTAAAGCTTCATATTGACGATGAAACACAGAAATTGCATCGGGATTGAATATAGTAGGAACAATGCCGACTTACGTCCAGGGGCAGCAATGCTTCAAACAGTCTGTATACGTGCCGTTACAGAGAGGCCAGTATTAGATTGCGACGCACCACTGGGTGTTTACTGTAACCCTTGGAGCTTCATATTGACGATGAAACACAGAAATTGCATCGGGATTGAATATAGTAGGCACAATGCCGACTTACGTCCAGGGGGAGCAATGCTTCAAATAATCTGTATACGTGCCTTTCCTGAGAGACCAGTATTAGACTGCGACTCACCACTGGGTGTTTACTGTAACCCTTGGAGCTTCATATTGACGATGAAACACAGAGATTGCATCGGGATTGAATATAGGAGGCACAATGCCGACTTACGTCCAGGGGGAGCAATGCTTCAAACAGTCTGTATATGTGCCGTTACTGAGAGGCCAGTATTAGATTGCGACGCAGCACTGGGAGTATACTGTAACCCTTGGAGCTTCATATTGACGATGAAACACAGAAATTGCATCATGATTGAATATAGTATGTACAATGCCGACTTACGTCCAGGGGGAGCAATGCTTCAAACAGTCTGTCTACGTGCCTTTCCTGAGAGGCCAGTATTAGATTGCGACGCCCCACTGGGTGTTTACTGTAACCCTTGGAGCTCCATATTGACGATGAAACACAGAAATTGCATCGGGATTGAATATGGTAGGCACAATGCCGACTTACGTCCAGGGGGAGCAATGCTTCAAACAGTCTGTATACGTGCCTTTCCTGAGAGACCAGTATTAGATTTCGACGCACCACTGGGTGTTTACTGTAAACCTTGGAAATTCATATTGACGATGAAACACAGAAATTGCATCGGGATTGAATATAGTAGGCACAAAGCCGACTTACGTCCAGGGGGAGCAATGCTTCAAACAGTCTGTATATGTGCCGTTACTGAGGGGCCAGTATTAGATTGCGACGCACCACTGGGTGTTTACTGTAACCCTTGGAGCTTCATATTGACGATGAAACACAGAAATTGCATCGGGATTGAATATAGTAGGCACAATGCCGACTTACGTCCAGGAGGAGCAATGCTTCAAAGAGTCTGTATACGTGCCATTACAGAGAGGCCAGTATTAGATTGCGACGCATCACTGGGTGTTTACTTTAACCCTTGCAGCTTCATATTGACGATGAAACACTGAGATTGCATCGGGATTGAATATAGTAGGCACAATGCCGACTTACGTCCAGGGGGAGTAATGCTTCAAACAGTCTGTATATGTGCCGTTACTGAGAGGAAAGTATTAGATTGCGACGCACCACTGGGTGTTTACTGTAACCCTTGCAGCTTCATATTGACGATGAAACACAGAAATTGCATCGGGATTGAAAATAGTAGGCACAATGCCGACTTACGTCCAGGGGGAGCAATGCTTCAAACAGTCTGTATTCGTGCCGTTACTGCGAGGTCAGTATTAGATTGCGACGCACTACTAGGTGTTTACTGTAAACCTTGGAGCTTATTATTGAGAATGAAACACAGAAATTGCATCGGGGTGAATATAGTAGGCACAATGCCGACTTACGTCCAGGGGGAGTAATGCTTCAACAGTCTGTATACGTGCCTTTCCTGAGAGGCCAGTATTAGATTGCGACGCACCACTGGGAGTTTACTGTAACCCTTGGTGCTTCATATTGACGATGAAACACAGAAATTGCATCGGGATTGAATATAGTATTTACAATGCCGACTTACGTCCAGGGGGAGCAATGCTTCAAAAAGTCTGTATTCGTGCCTTTCCTGAGAGGCCAGTAATAGTTTGCGACGCAGCACTGGCTGTTTACTGTAACCCTTGGAGCTTCATATTGACGATGAAACACAGAAATTGCATCGGGATTGAATATAGTAGGCACAATGCCGACTTACGTCCAGGGGGAGCAGTGCTTCAAACAGTCTGATTACGTGCCTCTCCTGAGAGGCCAGGTTTAGATTTCGACGCACCACTGGGTGTTTACTGTAACCCTTGGAAACTCATATTGACGATGAAACACAGAAATTGCATCGGGATTGAATATAGTAGGCACAATGCCGACTTACGTCCAGGGGGAGTAATGCTTCAAACAGTCTGTATATGTGCCGTTACTGAGAGGCCAGCATTAGATTGCGACGCACCACTGGGTGTTTACTGTAACCCTTGGAACTTCATATTGACGATGAAACACAGAAATTGCATCGGGATTGAATATAGTAGGCACAATGCCGACTTACGTCCAGGGGGAGCAATGCTTCAAACAGTCTGTATACGTGCCGTTACTGTGAGGTCAGTATTAGATTGCGACGCACCACTGGATGTTTACTGTAACCCTTGGAGCTTCATACTGCCGATGAAACACAGATATTGCATCGGGATTGAATATAGTAGGCACAATGCCGACTTACGTCCAGGGAGAGCAATGCTTCATACAGTTGTATACGTGCCTTTCCTGAGACTCCAGTATGAGATTGCGACGCACCACTGGGTGTTTACTGTAACCCCTGGTGCTTCATATTGACGATGGAACACAGAAATTGCATCGGGATTGAATATAGTAGGCACAATGCCGACTTACGTCCAGGGGGAGTAATGATTCAAACAGTCTGTATACGTGCCTTTCCTGAGAGGCCAGTAATAGATTGCGACGCATCACTGGGTGTTTACTGCCACCCTTAAAGCTTCATATTGACGATGAAACACAGAAATTGCATCGGGATTGAATATAGTAGGCACTATGCCGACTTACGTCCAGGGGGAGCAATGCTTCAAACAGTCTGTATACGTGCCGTTACAGAGAGGCCAGTATTAGATTGCGACGCACCACTGGGTGTTTACTGTAACCCTTGGAGCTTCATATTGACGATGAAACACAGAAATTGCATCGGGATTGAATATAGTAGGCACAATGCCGACTTACGTCCAGGGGGAGCAATGCTTCAAACAGAGTGTATATGTGCCGTTACTGAGAGGCCAGTATTAGATTGCGACGCACCACTGGGTGTTTGCTGTAACCCTTGTATCTTCATACTGACGATGAAACACAGAAATTGCATCGGGATTGAATACTGTAGGCACAATGCCGACTTACGTATAGGGGGAGCAATGCTTCATACAGTTGTATACGTGCCATTCCTAAGATTCCAGTATTAGATTGCGACGCACCACTGGGTGTTTACTCTAACCCCTGGAGCTTCATAATGACGATGAAACACAGAAATTGCATCGGGATTGAATATAGTAGGCACAATGCCGACTTACGTCCAGGGGGAGTAATGCTTCAAACAATCTGTATACGTGCCTTTCCTGAGAGACCAGTATTAGACTGCGACTCACCACTGGGTGTTAACTGTAACCCTTGGAGCTTCATATTGACGATGAAACACAGAGATTGCATCGGGATTGAATATAATAGGCACAATGCCGACTTACGTCCAGGGGGAGCAATGCTTCAAACAGTCCCTATACGTGCCGTTACAGAGAGGCCAGTATTAGATTGCGACGCACCACTTGGTGTTTACTGTAACCCCTGGAGCTTCATATTGACGATGAAACACAGAAATTGCATCGGGATTGAATATAGTAGGCACAATGCCGACTTACGTCCAGGGGGAGTAAAGCTTCAAACAGTCTGTATATGTGCCGTTACTGGGAGGCCAGTATTAGATAGCGACGCACCACTGGGTGTTTACTGTAACCCTTGGAGCTTCATATTGACGATGAAACACAGAAATTGCATCGGGATTGAATATAGTAGGCACAATGCCGACTTACGTCCAGGGGGAGCAATGCTTCATACAGTTGTATACGTGCCTTTCCTGAGATTCCAGTATTAGATTGCGACGCACCACTGGGTGTTTACTGTAACCCATGGAGCTTCATATATACGATGAAACACAGGAATTGCATCGGGATTGAATATAGTAGGCACAATGACGACTTTCGTTCAGGGGGAGCAATGCTTCAGACAGTCTGTATACGTGCCTTTCCTGAGAGGCCGGTATTAGATTGCGACGCACCACTGGGTGTTTACTGTAACCCTTGGAAATTCATATTGACTATGAAACACAGAAATTGCATCGGGATTGAATATAGTAGGCACAATGCCGACTTTCGTTTAGGGGGAGCAATGCTTCAGACAGTCTGTATACGTGCCTTTCCTGAGAGGCCAGCATTAGATTGCGACGCACCACTGGGTGTTTACTGCCACCCTTGGAGCTTCATATTGACGATGAAACACAGAAATTGCATCGGGATTGAATATAGTAGGCACAATGCCGACTTACGTCCAGGTGAGCAATGCTTCATACAGTTGTATACGTGCCCATCCACAGAGGCCACTATTAGATTGCGACGCACCACTGGGTGTTTACTGTAACCCATGGAGCTTCATATTGACGATGAAATACAGAAATTGCATCGGGATTGAATATAGTAGGCACAATGCCGACTTACGTCCAGGGGGAGCAATGCTTCATACAGTTGTATACGTGCCTCTCCAGAGATTCCAGTATTAGATTGCGACGCACCACTGGGTGTTTACTGTAACAAATGGAGCTTCATATTGACGATGAAACACAGAAATTGCATCGGGATTGAATATAGTAGGCACAATGCCGACTTTCGTTCATGGGGAGTAAAGCTTCAAACAGTCTGTATACGTGCCTTTCCTGAGAGGCCAGTATTAGATTGCGACGCAGCACTGGGTGTTTACTGTTACCCTTGGAGCTTCATATTGACGATGGAACACAGAAATTGCATCGGGATTGAATATAGTAAGCACAATGCCGACTTACGTCCAGGGGGAGCAATGCT